>NW_023614843.1:0-60001 GCF_013339695.2 Rhipicephalus sanguineus
CAAGTCACATCGACAACCTCGATAAAAGATCAGATTACCGCGTCGGAAACGGCTGATCGCCGACAAGCCCACGATCGGGTGAGCGTCAGTTATTGAGAAAAACGCAGCGTATAAATGCGCATGTAACCGGCGGACCTACCAGGGCTGCATATCTTCGGATTTTTGGAGGCCACGTTGTATTCCTTTCGGTCACATCTAATGCTACTTGTGTCACACCGAATTGGGTCACACCAAATGACACTTCTGAGGTAATAAAAGCTTCGCTTGAAAATAATTAGCAAGAAAAAATGCAAGCGTAACAGATTCTATCTGGCAACGAAACTGCTAAAAACTAACTTTTAAGTAACCGTATAGTAGGCCTATAGTTTTATTTGTCGCATGAAAGCTTCCACGGGGATTGCTCCGTTTGCACAGCTGCGCGTTTTATTTCCTAATATGGATACGTCCATCCCGCGTTATGGGTAATAACAAAAGGCCTCACATATAGGTATTCTTTCGCACACAATGAGTAATATCTGTTCTTGGTGCTAGGATGTGCTTTAAAAAGCTCTGAAGCACTTTTTTAAGTAACCATCGAATGACCTTAATATCGAAGTTTATTTCCTCACGAATCGATTGCTGCAACAATTTCTCAAATCTGTCAAGCACGATCGGAGTTACAGGGATTTGTCGCACGCTTGAAGCACTTTCTCTCTTCTCTCGTCCCGACGAGTGCGCTGGAAGCTACACCGGGAGGGATGGCACGGGGGGAAAAATGTTACGTCAGCGCGTGGGATGAAATGCGATCGCTTTCTACTGTTGCGATTTCTCCGCGAGCGTGGCTCACTGGGCAATGTTAGCATGCTTTGGAGCGTGGCGCCGGCAAGGAGCGCATCTGATCCAAACGCCATTCTTGATTTATGTCGACTGTCGGCCAATACCATGCTATCTGCTCCCTCACGCTCAACAGCAGCCGACGGCAGCTCCGAAAAGAGTGAGCACAGGCCTCTCCGTGAAATTAGGGCGCCTGAGATAACGGCAACATCGCACTCTGCTGCTAAACTCTCCTCGCCGCGTATGACTGAAAGGTTTGGCTGAGCTGTTCATAGCAATCTTCTGCTTCCGTAAGCTGTGTTCCTTCACCAAGGCCGAGGGGTAGTTCATGATGCCCTTGAGTACTCCTCCAATATAAGAGATTGTGCCACGAATGTCGATAATCAGCGTAAGTCCTTCAAAACGAGCCACTCTTGACGTCATGGATCACACTATAGAGCTTGTACTGATCCTGTCGGTTCTGCTATGTTGGTCTACATATTTGTAATCAAACTTTTCAGTTTCATCACTTAAGAGCACGCATCACGAAGTATATTGACTGCTCGATGAAAAGACAAGAGAAGATGGGTAATGTCACTTGTGCATTCTTTTATTTCTTAGCTACATACAAATGTTTCATTTTATGCCACTGACGCTTTCTGTATCGATTAGCAACGAGCTGTATGAAGTAGACAAAAACAAATCTGACAGCAAGCCACGTATGTTATTTGGAAACACGATCAAACGTGCTGACTTTTGTAAACACGATATTATTTCATTCCGCAGCTTCACAGGGCTCTCGCTAAAACGAAAGCGACCCATTTCTCCGAAAATTTATCCGGCGCCTAAGCAGGACAGGTACACAACATGACCTTTGAAAGTAGAGCGGCAGTGAAGCTTGAAAATATTTCGGCTGGGATTACGCTGAGCTCAGTTTTTCTTGAATATTCTTCCAGCGTTTTGTACACCCAAATCTGAGCCATAACAGCCTGCTCTTGTTTGCGCTCTGTGTCCCGCAGAAAAAGTAGTTTCCATAGAAACAGAAGCACACACCCGTTGCCAAGTAGAATTAATGAACTGTGCCAACAGCGAGCTCAAAGAGATGCCGCAAGCCTGGGAATTTTGTCGTAGATGTATGTTGGAATAATAAGTGAAAATTAATTGGAGGAAACTTCGGCTAATGCGCAGTCGGAACTTTGCGATGATGAGATCTTCGGGCCGCATCGTGCAAAACTTTATGACTTTGCGGCGTAATTGCACGAAGATGTTCATCGCATCTAGTTAGGCATGTCTTTTTTTAAACGAAAGATTGCCCACTTTACTTGTTTTGTATGAAAAACTCGTAACCACATTGTGCACGTGAAAGTTCAGAAAGTTTTCATCTGCCATCTCTCCGGGCCATCTCTACCATCACACTGGCTATTTAACACACCAGAATGATATGATCATTATTATTATTATGAGGCACGTCACAGTGGAGGGCTCCGGAAAGTTTGACCACCTAGGCTTATTTAATGTGCACCTAAATTGAAGTACGCGGGCAGCTAGCATCTTCTCCTCCATCGAAAATGTGACAGCTGCGGCCAGGATCAAACCTGCGACCGTCGGCTCAGCAGCCTAGCATTGTAACCACTGCACCACCACGGTGTCCAATTTTCGCCATGCTAGAAGTGGCCCTTGCGCAAAGAAAACCTACTAATTATCATCATAATCAATTTTCGCTATTGTTCAATGCGTTGAACACAATAGTAGAGTAGTAGATTATCTACATCTCCAGCTAATTTTGAACTAAATTCCTCACTGTGGATCTATCTATCTATCTATCTATCTATCTATCTATCTATCTATCTATCTATCTATCTATCTATCTATCTATCTATCTATCTATCTATCTATCTATCTATCTATCTATCTATCTATCTATCTATCTATCTATCTATCTATCTATCTTTCTGTCTGTCGCTCGCTCTCATGTTCTCTGATTACAAAAAAAATAGAACAATAAGTTAAGTGTTCCTCAAAACAAAGAAGCATCGGTAAGGGGATACAAGAAACGCACTACGTTACTAGTGGGTTGAAAGACTTGTCCAGACCAGATATTTTTTGTTGTTAATGCAAGGAATTTTATCTATCTATCTATCTATCTATCTATCTATCTATCTATCTATCTATCTATCTATCTATCTATCTATCTATCTATCTATCTATCTATCTATCTATCTATCTATCTATCTATCTATCTATCTATCTATCTATCTATCTATCTATCTATCTATACACACGAGACGCATACGTTCATGCCCGCGCAAGGCTCCAGGGCTTTTTCGGTGCCCGCATCGCGTGAGTCAGTAAGTCAGGAAATAAAGCAACAAACGTACGCACAGCAAAAAAAAAAGCAGTCCCTTAAAACGGGTGTCCTAATCCTTCCATAGGCTACTGGCTACGCTTGTAGATAGCCGGGCTCCCCTAAGGCGCCCAAAGGATTTGCGATACGATGTCAGCGAAACTCCGCTTATCTCCAAGGTCATGCTCGCTGCCCCATTCGTTGCGAACGATCTGGAAACCGGGAGGCCCTAATTACCGGAAGAGCTCCGCTGCGAGTGCAGTACCGACAGTTGGTTTCCTAGGAAAACCTAAATCGTGCTGTCGCGCTATATCTACCTTTATTTTCTGCCGCCGGTAGCTATAGGCTGTTGGGTCGGCCGTAAGATTGCCGGGGTCCGGGAAGTTTCATACTCCGTCGCGCAGGCAATTTCTTTCTCGCGAGTACTCGGAGCTGGCCGTGCTTCTAGCTCCAGTCATCTTCGCCCACAAACTTAACGCTGAGGTGACGATACTTTCCCGAAGCTGAAGCGATATAGAAATGACTACTTGAAAGAAAGCTCGTTAATAAACTTAATTATTGACGCGGGATCAGTTGTCTATATTCATGGGAAAGTCGTAGACCGTCACAATTCAAAGCATACGAATTGTCTAAACTTGTAGGTAAATTATGGTATTAACAATCGAATTTTAAAGGGGTCCTGAACCACCCATCGTGCTTGGCGAAAAAACACGCAGTGGAAAGCGGACGCTGCTGTGAACAGTTCAGCCAAATCTTGCATTCTTGCACAGCGCGGAGATACCACGAGCGGAGCTCGAAGTTGCCACTTTCCCATGCGACCTCTCTTCATACGTCATACCACGGTTCCCACACACTATACCACGGTTCCCTTCTACTACTGCCCTTGCCCCGCATCGTCACAGTCCTCGCCTCCCCAGAAGTTCTCCACGCCTTATTCCGATTGTTGCACCCGGCCCCTTTGCCACTTTTCTTTTTTTGTCCCTTCTCCTTACTTGACAGCCACCCAACTTTCGCGGCCATTGATGACACTTAATGCGTATGTCTGCCAATGACTTCAACCATTAAGCACGTGTTTTTCAGACACCCCTCTCAATATCACTTAAATTCGACATGTGGACTTTTAAAAGTACGCCGCCCGCTTTCCCCATCCGTAGTTGCCTTCCCCACCATCTTCTGCAGCCCTTTGAGATGGCTAGACTCGCCGCCTTTCTGCAGCCTTTCCAAATTGCTTGCGTGCTCCGCTCTTCTCTTTTTCGTGCATTTGACGGCTATCGCTTTGTTAGACCGCCCCCCACCTTTCTTCTTTCTTCCTCTTTTTTTTTTCTTTGCAGCTCCTTACCACTGAGATGAGAGGCCTGCACGCCGTTGCAAACATTCTTGAAATGATGTCGCAAGGGTTACACTTTTCTTCTTTCTAGTTTTCTCTTTACAGGCAGCAATTACCAACAGCGACACGCGCCACCGCTGGACATGACGTCAACACTAAAACTAACACGCCAAGCATGACAAGGCGCCTTTTACAAAGATAGGTCCTGCTATCGAAACGACGGCCAGCCTGCCTGAGGCACTTTCTCCTGTTCATTCAACATATCCCACTCCGTGTTTCCATCTGTCGGCTCTCTTCTTGACTTTGGACGTCATACAGTGTACGTCATACGGTATATTTTTTGTCATACAACAGATTAACGCAATTGGCTGATAGCTTACATAAACCGAGGGCGGCGTTTAAACCAGATGCGCTTATTGTGACGGGATTTCGCCCCGTACCGGGCGCCGCGAAATTACACAGTAGGAGCACTAGGGCGCACAGGAATAACACTGGGAGAGAGCGATCATGTTTCATGGCCCTTCCTGAAGGTAACGATGCCCGAGTGACGTCGCTTCTTTCGCCCTTGTCATCCCTCTCTGTGCAGCTTACAGGTCACTCGCCGGCATCAAAAACAGAGAATTTGTTTAGAGTGCGCGACAAAGCTCTGTAAATCTGTCGTACTTGATGGATTGGAAAAATTTTGCGCAGCTCGATTCGCGAGACAACAGACAACCGATACTAAAGTCAATCTATCATTACTTGGAAAAGTGGTTTAGGACCTCTTTAGTGGCGGTACCCGACCCGAACGTCCCCACAGCGCAGGAAACGCGGCCGCTCTGTCACGTCAGACCGGAACCACCTGTAACGAGGAAGGGACAAAATTTGGTTCAAGGCGCCTTTATCTTTAGTGACTTGATATGGAGAAAGCGTCACGCAGCTTGAATGGCAACGACTGCAATCTTTACTCAATGTCCGTCACGCACTAAACCTTGTGTGACCTCGTTCCCATCCTGTTTGCCCTTCATTGAGAAAAAAGGCTCCCCTGTGGGCGTCGATACGTCACCGTTTCAAGGAGAAAATGAAATATTAACAGTAGAGCTGTTGAAGGTCAAGGTTAGTGGAAAATCCCTACTGAGCATATGCAGCTCCTAACGGGTATGGGCCACAGAAATTAGCCCAGCGCCGCTACTCCACTCTGGTCCACTAAAAATGAAGCTTTCTATAACTGCAACGTTCGGCGACGGCTAAAGTCGTGCACTCTCCGGAAGATAGATAGATAGATAGATAGATAGATAGATAGATAGATAGATAGATAGATAGATAGATAGATAGATAGATAGATAGATAGATAGATAGATAGATAGATAGATAGATAGATAGATAGATAGATAGATAGATAGATAGATAGATAGATAGATAGATAGATAGATAGATAGATAGATAGATAGATAGATAGATAGATAGATAGATAGATAGATAGAAATGGCCGTCTCTTGCGCTGGAACTTGGCTCTTCAACAGTACACTTTTTATATTCATTACAAGAAGGGCAAGCTCAACGGCACTACTGATGCTCTGAGTCATTGCCCTAGTGCACCGAAGGATTCGATATGATTTCCTGTTTATATTTTCTCAATAACCTTTTGTTATTGTTTATGTAATCATTTTTCAGTGTCCTGGTTGCAATTTCGTATGTGGAATAGGGGCTGCTCTTTATGTTGCTCCAGGAGGGAAACATAATTAAATGTAGGACATGGGGAAACAAACACCGGGATTGGAGCAACGCCCGGGGAATCTCGGTGGAGAATTTGCCGTGTGCTTGCTTGTTTGTGGTTGTGTGTTCGGCGCGGTTTCATCCAAGTCCTTGGGCGGTTAAGTGCTCGTACGGCGTGGCCCCCTTCCACTTTACGGGATATGGCCTTCGGAGGAAGTTGACAAAGGACGACACCCCCATTTCTGAAAGCGTTGCTCCATATGGTCCGGCAATGATCATCGGATCCTTGGTGTTCATGCGTGGTGGGGTGGAGGCCGAACTGCTATATCGATCCCTCTGCATAGTACCTGCTGGCCACTGTACCTCAGGATCTCCTTCCCCCTGCGGAGAAGCTGTTACGGCTGGCTATGGAACACAGAACGTGTGCGGATCCAGATCATCATAGCCAGGCCTACGCACGTCGTCTGGCGGAGAAAACCTGCAGGAAGATTACCTGCACCAGTGAACGCGATGTGTTAAAAGTGATATCCGCGGAAAGAATAAGAACGCTTTAGCTCTCGAAGGGTTGTGAAGCTTATGTCGCTAATGAATCATCTACCGCGCCACTAATCAGAGTGTAATCCAATTAGCAGTGATTGCGCGCACTAAGTTCTCATGAAGCCGAACGTAGTTTCGGTATTTATCAACAATAATTGCATCACCTACATGTGTACCCTCGACCAATACCTGAACACCGCTACTCTGTGGTGTTCATGCCGTTAAATAGCTGGCTTTGGTAGAGCACTTCTAACGTGTTTTTGGATAAGCCATATTTTAAGCATAAGGCACACTTCGCGCATCAAACGCAATAATTCCCCACATTTACATACTGCGAGGACACGAACTTTGTCCATTTTGAAGGCTCAGGGTACGTAGGCCGAGTGTACGGAATGATTTCAATTGGAAATAGTATTCAGAATTGTGCTCTGTAACTGTAACCGATTCATTGTATTTTAATTCTCCTATGTAATGCCTGCTCAAGCCTTTAAGTGTATTTGAATAATAAAAAAAAAGAAGACCTAGCTTCAGCGGCTCATGCTGGGCCGCGTTTGTAAGGAGCTGGAAAAGCGAGTGCGCGATAACACCTATAAAGCATCATAGATACCAATGCTGAAACTTTGGCTGTAGTTCCTAAGCTGTACAATCGCATTACCCACAGGAAAGCGCTGCATCCGTAATCGCATGTAGACATTGTGACAGGATGAACAAACGTCGCACGAGCGAGCGCCTTCCCTATTGTCAATTACAAAGAGAAAATGGCTTTTCCTTCTTCCTTCTTTAATGAAGCCCCGTGCACGAGGAAATAGACGTGAAGTGTTCTCCGCGAGATTCGGACGTCCGGCTGCCTGTCATTCGGTCATGCTAGGGCGTCGTGCAATCGATCTGACCTCGTGCAATCGACTTTGCCATTATTTTGCATCCAGTCTTAATGAATACGATGTCGAGAGCCTGTAGAAATTGTTTTTTGGTATTGTCACGACAAAAAGCCGACAGGTTCACACAAGACAACCAAGTGAGGAGCTCGAGTAGCAACCACCGTTTTTCTCTCTGAGGAAGACGACGTTGAAGTGTCTTCTCTTTTGATATGTCAATACAGACGTTGTTTTTTTCCTTGTCGCACCATGGTCCTGCGTCCTGTTCTTTCCGCGTTGCGACAGTATGTAACAAAAAAACATCCATCAAGGTGAAAAAAGGTAAGAAGCGATGTAGTTTTGGTGGATGTACACAAATTCATTCTTGACAGTCAAGGAATCGCCACGCGCAGAGAATGAAAGAAAAATACAAAATACGAAAAAAAAATAAGGGAAATGCAATGAAGGGCAAACCACTAATGTGTCACGCAGAGGACGAGCAGACAGGCGTGTGGGCACACTACAGATCGGACTATTTCCCGGGGTCAATCCGTGCGCAACAAACGTATAACAAACGTCGTAATCCGTAATCGCATGAAGACATTGTGACTGGAAGAGCAAACGTCGCACGAGCGAGCGCCTTTCCCAATGCCAATTACAAAGAGAAAATGGCTTTTCTTTGTTCCTTCTTGTATGAAGCTCCGCACACGAGGAAATAGACGTGAAGAGTTTTCTGCGAGATCCGGACGTCCGGCTGCCTGTCTTTCGGTCGCGCTAGGCCGTGACATAATCTGGCCTCATGCAGTCGATTTTGACACTATTTTCGCTTTCATTCTTCGTCGTTGCGTGTAGCGACGCGCGAGTCCACTGTCACATCGCTCGACTACCATAAGCTGCTCGCTTCTTAAAGGGGTCCTGCAACACTTTTCCGAGTAACGATGGAATGGCTTCATCAAAGGAGCTTATTTCCTCACGAATCGACCACCGCAAAAAATTTTAGAATTCGTCCAGTACGAGCGGAGTTAGAAAGACTTGTCGCACGCTGTAATTGCTTTTCCTCTTCTCTCGTCCTGACGAAAGCGCTGGAAGCTAAGCAGGGAGAGGTTGCACTGGGAAAGAAAGTAGACACGCGCGCCTCGTGACTTTGAACACTTTTCGTTTCTTTCTTCGAACGCGCGGCGCAGTTTCAGTGCGATCACGCGCGTGCGCGGGCAAGTGACGACTTCCCGCGGCGGCCGCAGTAACTACCGAGCGCGCCGTGCTCAGATCAGCCAATGGCGTGGAATTTGTGTGAGTGACGCCGTAAGTATAATTTTCCTCGAGAGAAGAGGAAACGCTGTTTAGCTCACTTTGAGAGTTCATTGTAAATCCCAGGCCGCGCGCTGGGCTGTGGTTGGCTCGCATGTTCTCGGGAGCCTCGACTACCGATCGGCAGCGTTTTCTGATTATGCTGAAAAACTTTTGCAGGGCCCCTTTAACGCTCGATTGGACGAAGCCGAGCGCGAAGCGGCGAGGAGCCAGCGCCACTTAGCACTCGTAGGTGGCGCTATGGGAGCTCTGCCAGACCACAGCGTGGGAAAGTAAACTAAGAGAGAAGGTTAGGCCATGCAGCCAGCCTTGGAAAGCGAAACATTCAGTCAAGCAACTCTCTTAGTTTTTCTTCTTTTGCTCGCGGTATCGGCCTTATGCGTGACCCCTCAGAAGCAGCTTACGGGAGCAGTATATTTGTCTGGTTGCACTGCTGTACTTTTGCTTGCACTGCACCCTTTGATGCAGCAATCACGCGTTTGGCCGATACTCTTTTTGGTTCTGCAGGCGTGTATCTCTATGCTTTCTCCTATCCATTTTTACTTCCCCCATGCTGGCGAAGCATCGGAACGCCTTCTCTGCTTCCTTAGTTTCCTGTTGCTTTGGCTTATTTTGCTTTCGTATCTGCGCGTACGTTCACGTCGCTTTTGCTGCTACTCTATAATGCATACGAAAGCACTGCAAAACAGAAAGGAGGGAAGGCCGTGGAAAGCTCTAGTAATATATATATATATATATATATATATATATATATATATATATATATATAGAGAGAGAGAGAGAGAGAGAGAGAGAAGCGCTAAGCTACGTGTTTGTCCTTGCATCGTCCATGTCGATGATTGGTTTGGAGTTATTTGGTCGCTACTCTCCGAGCTTTCTGGCGGCACCAGCACTCCTTCAGTTTTGCGATTTGTTATATCGCGAATTTTCCAATGTTTCTTTTTATCTTGGTGTATATTTGGTTTGCTCATTCAAGTTCGACGAAGACACGCGCGCGGGTAATCAAGACCGGTATCGAGTGCGTATTTATAAGCACTGAGGAGGATATGGTCGCACCATCCTTTTGCTTGGCGATAATATAATATCGGCTATACAAAGACGAAGCAAAAAAGCAACATTCATATTTTACGTTGATGATATGTTTACGCTCAGTATAGACGTCACCATTCGTTTTTTGTGAGTGGTCGATTTATTAAGAAAAAATAACAGAGTACATGTAGCTGATGGAAGAACACGCTTTGCTATTTATATAGCGCCGCTATACGTTGGTGATATAAGAAAATTGCCTGTCGATGGTATACAGAGGAAAAGTGAAACCAGTTGAACGACGTTGAAATTCAAGATTCGATAGGATGATGGGTAACAAGAGAAACATGATGAGATTAGAATGTCTGCATGCGGTTACAGAACCAGCGCTTTCCTATGGGCAATGCGATTGCATTGCTTAGGAACTCCTGCCAGAGTTTCAGCATTGGTATCTGTGATGCTTTGTAGGCGCCATCGTGCGCTTACTTTTCCACCTCCTTACGAACGCGTCCCAGCTTGAGCTGCTGAAACTAGGTCTTCAATTTAACGCGAAAGCGTTAAAGAGCTCGTATCGCAGAAATTCCGCCGTCGGCGTCGGCGCCGGCACCGTTGGTTGTGAGCGAAAAGTCATCATCTTGTCCGTGACCGAAAAGTCGAAAAAGCTGCAAAGAAAATAAACAATAAAAATGTTGGGTCCGAGTGAGAATGGAACCCAGGCCGTCTGCGTGGCAAGCAGGTGTTCTACCACACAGCCACGCCTCTGCTTGGAGCTGCACTGAAAGTAACTTTGATGCTTCCCAAAAATACGCGTCCTGTATACAGGTGTCAGAGTACGAGATGTAATATGGCAGTAATGTTGCGTGGTACAAGCGTACATTGCCATCGGGCGTCACACCATGTCAATATCATAACAACTTGGTCGTTTAAAGACAGCCACCCATTACAAAGGCACACACATTACTGCGCGTATTCCCTTAACACCACGTAGTGGGTGCATCGCAGCTTCGAAAAACGTTCTCGCGCATAATTGCTCCTGGTTTAAAGCATGCTGCCCATTACATAAGGCACACACCTTATTGCGCACATTCTGTTAAACACTCGTAGTGTTCGAAGTGCGCGCTAGGGGCAGTATATTGCTATCGCGTTCAACTCTTAAAGGCGAAGCTTAAGCGTCCCCCAAGTTTTTTCTTTATTATTCAAGTAGCCTAAAGGCCGGAACATGCATTACGTAGGGGAATTACAATACAACGAATCTGTTACAGTTACAGAGCACATTTCATAATACTATTTCCAATTGAAATCATTCCGTACACTCGGCCTACGTACCCTGAGCCTTCAAAATGCACAAAGTTCGTGTCCTGGCAATATGTAAATGTGGGGAATTATTGCGTTTGATGCGTGAAGTGTACCTTATGCTTAAAATATGGCTTACCCGAAAACACGTTAGAAGTGCTCTACCAAAACCAGCCATTTAACGGCATGAACACTACAAGGTAGCGGTGTTCAGCTATTGGTCGTGGGTACACATGTAGGTGATGCACTTATTTTTGATAAATACCGAAACTACGTTCGACTTCATGAGAACTCAGTGCGCGCAATCACTGCTAATTGGATTACACTCTGATTAGTGGCGCGGTAGATGATTCATTAGCGACATAAGCTTCACAACCCTTCGCGAGCTAAAGCGTTCCTATTCTTTCCCCGGATATCACTTTTAACACATTGCGTTCACTGGTGCAGTTAATCTTCCTGCAGGTTTTCTTCGCCTTTCCAGAGCCCTCCACTACGGCGTTTCTCATAACCATATCGTGGTTTTGGGACGTTAAACCCCAGATAATATTATTATTTTCTTCGCCAGACGACGTGCGTAGACCTGCATACGAGGATCTGAATCCGCACAGGCTCTGTGTTGTGCGGTGTGCTGGGGCTTCATAAATGGCAGCTCGACGAGTGGTCTGATGACGTGACTTTGGCCAACCATATACGTGCGTGTGTGTGTGTGTGAGCGAGAGAGAGAGAGAGAGAGAGATGCCTGTTACTAAGGCCATATGTCTGCCAAAGCTAGGGAAGAAGACAGCGGCGTTCGAAAAGCAGCGTGCCAAGCCATTCGTTTTCTGCGCCACTGATGTGGTATACAACATTGCCTTCAGTTGCAGGAAAGTTTATATTGGACATACCACTCACTGTCTTAATGACAGGCTAAGAGAGGACTCGAGTAGCCGAATGCATCTACTCGCGCAGTCCAAGGTGCGACTGTGTACTCTGTTCGAAGCCATGGAAACCAGCGAAACAACAGGTAGCCTTCAATGGGCGTATTGTTGCGGCTGCACAGGCTAACACTGACGGAGGGATACGTACGCGCTGTCTGTACATCTAATGAGTTAGCGTTAGAAGAGTACTGGTCTGGGACATTTTGTTGGAATTTATGGTACGGTAACTTATGCTTCTCCTAATGTGTTCCTCTATTGTAACTGAAGATATGACGTGACCTGCTCTACGTTCTTCTAGCCCTCCAGTTTTCAAGTAAATGTCGCCTAACGCTGCCATTTGAAAGAACGCATTTCCCATATCACATATGTGGATCTTTTCTGAAATGAATATGGCGTCAGGATTGGATAAAGATATCGATACTGCTTTCCAGGATGGCTCAAACTGGATGCCGACTGTGAAATATAGAGATTTTGTTCAGCGGTTATGTTTCAACAGATGGTGACCGCATGGGGCGCCTAACGAAAACAAAAAAAAATGCTTGAGACCAGTCCTATCACTGTAGCTTACCCGAGCGAAGCGTTATTAGACACAACAGGCGAGTAAATAATGCTTGTATCATTTAGCAAAATCACAAACATTTTATTCCTTCTGAAGCCGCGGACCGCTAGCGAAACATCCGCAGGCCGCGTGTTTGAGACCCCTGCACTATATCTGTAGTCGCTCCCTCCTTCCTGTAGCATAATCGTACTAATCAAGCAAGAATGTTTGTAAACTATATATGATTGGTATATCACAGAAAATAAGCGTTAGAAATTGCATCCCTGAGACGGAAAACGAATGTAAATGGAAGATAGAAACACTTTTAGTGAACGCTCATGTCAGTGCTTCTGAATGCAGGGCTTGCTACATTAAGTCAGACTGGTATGACAAAAAAAAATTTGCAGTGGCTTAGCTCGACTATGCCAGGATATACGTAGCGTTAGCAAATGTTCAGCTGATTATTCTTAGCTTTCCAGATTGTCTAGGATTATTAGCCTTCTTCTGTTCATTCTTCGTGGGCTGAACCACTAATTGTCAGGCAACTACTTCGGGATCCGATGAGATAAACTTCTCGGCTCTTCTGCGCCGTTGAGCAGCATTTGCGCTCTCCTTCTCGATGGCGTTACCCACCTGCAAACGCCAGTCAGAGGCGCTATCAAGCGGCTCCAGCAGTGTCGGACGGCGACTGCACAGCGAAGGCGAATAGCTGCGCGCGTGCTGGCGCCAATACGTCTGCCAAGGCAACGACGTCACTCTGGAAAGCGCAGACTGGTGGCGGCGAGTCGCGCGCGGTGGTGGCGGAGTCTGCGCGCGCGCTGGCGCCAGTTTGTATGCCGCGGCTACGCCGCCACTCCTCCTGAACGCGCAGACAAGCAGCGGCGAGCCGCGCGTGGCGGTGTCGGAGAGCGCGCGAGATGCCAGCTGCGGTGACCCAGCTGTGTGACATCACTGATCGTCGCGCATGCGCAGCACGGCTCATGACGCTCCACGCGAAATCGGCTCCGGTTAGGGAAGTGTAGCTAACGCTACAAAAATTCTATTAATGAGAACTAACAGACAATATTGCCAAATATTCTATTGAAGTATAAATAACCCAATACAAACCACGTAAAGACATTAAGCTCCCAGATGCCTAAAAAGTCAATATCTCTACAGGAAGAACAAGATGCAAATGCAATGGAAGGTTCATTCGAATTACGATACGGTTGTGCTGCCAGAGGTATAGTTCCTGGGCCATATGCGCTCACTCTGCACTAACACATGCGTGACAAAGAAAGGGCTGCAGAGTAAAATAACATATTCGTCTACAGATCTAAACGAATCGATACATCGAAACGTACTTCCTTTTGCTGGCGAGGATTTTCCAACACGAGACAGCGATATAAAGTAATGCTCTGTAACAACGCGCACACGAGCAGCTGACGTTGCGCGCATATTTGAATAACGTCAAGGTAGCCTTTGTTCCATGTCGGAAGAAAAGATCATCTCACGGCATGTGTTTTACGTGCCTCGGAGTAGAAAAAGTACACGGTCGACATATGAATAATACTGGTGCGATCGAATGAAATGCTTTGCTGCCGTTGTCATATCTGGCTGTTCGTATGTGTATTGTAAGACATAGATTGTCGCTCCTCGACACATAACCGTGTCGTTGTATCTTGATAATACGGCTATGGACAGCTTTTTTTTCCAAGATCAAAGCTGAAAGGCTTTGGCACTGGTTTTCCTCCTGAATAATGGCGCAAGTAATCAGCGACGTTCGACTGCCAGTGAGGCAAGTTTACTACTGCCGTAACATTACGTTCCACGCGTTGCTATGCATGATGGCCCGAGTTCGGCGAAACTCGGAATCTTTCCGAGCTGTGGCGACGACCCCTTTTGAACGAGCTAACAGTGGGAAAAGGTCAAATTCATCCCTCAGCGCGCGCTGCGTTCCATTGGTTACGGTGGAACGCGGTGTCACGTGAAGGGCGGTCAACAAAGTTGGGTGGTGTCTTGATAAAGGAATGTTTTCATCACCATCAAACCAGAGGCATCCTCCTTCATTTGCTTGTCGTTCCACTGAGTACAGAAGTGCACCCATGCACAAAAACTGTCGGAAACGTTTACTAACGATATTTTTTAGTGGTACGGGCTGTTTAAATTCGTTTTCAAGCGTTTAATGTCTACACTAAGTATCCTTTGCAATAATCAGCACCATGGCCACTGAAGCTCCGGCCGTGCGCCTTACAACACCGCGATCGGAGCTAATCGCGGAGGCCAGGTGTGTAATCGTCATGGTCGACCTGTACATTCTAGCGCGTTGCTCTGCCGGCGCGCGCCCTCTTCGTCCTCTTATTAATCGTCTGCTCGCTCCACGAGCACGCGCGCCCGGCTGACTAGCTAACTGACTGGGCGGTATACCTAGCTAATTAAGTCAGGTCATGCTAAGACCAAGCTAATTAAATGATATCTCACTAGGACCTTGATAATGAAGCTGTGGAAAGCTGTCCGAGCTAAATAAAATCATTCTAAATATTAAGGCGCTAATTAGATGCACTAATTAAACCACGTTTATTTAACCCTTCCTCACTAAGGGCATGCTAATAAGAATTGAGCTAATTATCCACATACTAGCTAAAACCTTGCTAATTAAACCTGAATAATAAATGTCGCGGCAATGAAAACATTATGAATGAAGACCGGACTATTCAATAGCATGTTAATTAAGTCCTAGCTAATTATTAGCATAAAAATGGAGACCAAACTGACGTGGTCTTCACTCCGAAGCAGACCGAGGCTACTAAGTATAGACGAAGCCACGTAAAAAGCTAGAAGAAGCTAGATGTTCAAGAGCTCCTCCGATGGCTCCAGCCTTGCACAAGTAGTGCAAGCTGACCAAATTATTTCATATGAAAAGAAGCTGCTGCTTACCTTCCACCACTTTAATCGCTTGACAAGCACACCCGCACTATGACGGCCACGAGTTACACTGGGGACTTTTCAGAATCAACGAGTTTGTACTCGAGTTCGCGCGTCAATCAGTTTGATTGACAGACGCCCGCGGCGAAGATCGGGCCCGCCCACCGCGTTTGTTCTTGCCGAGGAGCAGTACCGACGCCGCAACGCCAGCGAGTGGCACGATTCATCTATGAGCTTAATCGCACAGACTATGCACACGCGCACGAATAACTAAAGGTTATATCATCACGTGGCTACGATGTCGCGCATTCAGTTTCACCGCGCCCACGACGTACCACTCACAAGCCATCAAGCAAGGGCCCCTGGCGGTATTTGCCGCTAGAAATGTCACTATTTACTTGTTTGTGGAGGCACTCTTTCTACCAATTCTTTACTACAGACCAATCTTCAGACGTGTAATGCAAGTAGCAGTGACCTGTCTATTTATTTATCTGTAATATTCGATAGAAGGTAAACGGGTTTCACAAGAGTGCTGCATGTGTGCCCCTGTGCCTTCGAGAGTGGAAATTTCCATGATGCAGGTGGAACGAAAGATCTTGCCCGAAAGGGGACAAACGCTCACGAACACGCCTGTGGGAGGCGCGACATTCAGTTGGCAAGAAGATAGCGCAACAATCGCGCCGACGTCGATGCACTGTTGAAATGTTGACTGAGTGGCGGCGCTGACGCGTTCGTACGCGTTGTCGCATTTAAAACCACCGCGAATGTCGCGCATGCGTTTGTGACGGCAGTCTCGTTCTTGTAGCCGTTTTTATCAACGCAGTTATCACGCGCTTCGCACTGTCTTCCTATCATGACCGCGGTAGAGCGAGCTAGGACCAAACTTGTGTTCCCGAGAAGCTCGGGCCATCCTCTATAGCACCCATACAAAAAGATGGGGACTGTTCAGTTTTACATTAACCTATCCATATGTTTTCGAGCTTATTCTTCGTTGAGCGGATCGTGATTCCTACCTTCGGGTGGCATAGCACAGGAGAAACAAAGAAAAATAATGACAGGATGACGCACAAACAACTTTTTGTGACATATTGTACTTCTTTTTATTGCTGTTCGCCCTGCTCTGTAAAGCCAGAAATCACAATATTCCAGAATTTCGATGCTTATTCCGCTTTTATATACAGTATTGTGTAATTTCTGATACGAATATCACTTGAAACTTGTTTCGTTTTGCTGGTTTAATGAAGGCAATGTTCATTTGTGTACCTCGCACAACGGCTACCCGCTAGGATAGAAGCAAACCGAACGACCGAGCGAAGGCAGATTAACCAGAAAAACGTAGGGTTGCCTTCACTATACCGTGGAAATTAGAAAGAGGAATCGAAAGGAGAGAGAGAGGGAGGAACAGATATAGCTTTTTGCTCTGTCTGTTGTTTCCAATGAAGACTGCCTTGCTTGAAATACATCGAGCACTGTCAAGTGAGGGTGGTGTAAACAACGCGCACATGGCTCTTCTGCTGCATTCATGCGTTCGTCGATATCCATCCGATCAGTTTTTGACCATCCAGTTATAGGCGTGCGCAGGGTCCTTCATTAAAGGAGGTGGGGGGCAAGTTGGCCAAGATCAGTATGCAATGCAAAGACGAGGCATTGAAGACGTCGATGGGTCCCAATACCTCGTCTTTGTACTGCATTTTCCTTCTTCCAAATCTCTCAGTCTATTTTATTTACTTCTCCGCGGGTGACCTTGAGTTTACTCGCGTCTATTTTGGACCGAATAAAGTTATTTCACTCACTCACTCACTCACTCACTCCCCGCTGCCGTGTACTCAACCGCAATAGTAAAATTCTGTATTCTAGACCAATGCTCAGATTTAGGTGGAGCAAAAGAAATGCATAGGCAAGAATGATAAAAAAGGCGAAGAAGGTGGTGAGGATGATGTTGATTATTACGATGATTAGGATGGTGGTTGGATCAGATTATGTGCAACGTGCACCGCGCACTTGTACGCCCTTTGGAATAAAGTATAGCAGGTTACTATCCAACTATGCATCTGTTAGCTTTCAAGGCCGGGATAGTGCGTTGTACCTGACCTCGAGGTAAGCATACCTGTATCGAGCTCCGATACGCTCCTAATGCATGTGACTGCGAGGCAATGCATGTATGAGGCGTGTGACTCAGTGCAATACTTATTGTATCTAGTCGACGTACTTAAACGTTAATGCCACAGACTAGTTCAACCTTACATCTGCTTCTTTTTTGTGTAGCCAATTCATGCGCGTCCCGGGTGCACCTACTGCGGTTGCCTTGGATGGCTAAGGCAGTTGGCGTGCCGTCACACGCAAACGCGTTGCCGTGGCAACCATATGTAAGAGAGGTGCTTCGCGCCAACGCCCTCTCCAAGGAGGCAAATAATATCCTCTGTCGGGGCAATTTCGCGACGCTGTTTTTTCTCTGTGATGTGGCCTTCTCGTACGGTCCCAAAGGAAATTCCCGGCTCAAAATGAATTTTTTTTCCATGGCCGCCGGGCGCTTAGCGCACTAAGGCGCTACTTCTTGAAAGTCTGCGAAGTACGCACGTTGAAAATGACGGCAGATTAGAACAATAAGGAAAAATGAAACTTTGAAGTTGGCTGTTCTCGTCCTGGGAATACTTTTTGGTCTTTTCGGAGGAAAAATACAGCCCGGTTTAAATTATGGCATACACGACGCCGCAGTTTGACGTCGCTTGCGTTAGGGCACCACGCAGTCACACATGCCTGCACGAGAAAAAAGGGACGGCGAAAAGTTTATTGCGGAAAGAAAACAGCACGAAAGACGGAGCAAAAGAGAAAGGGAAGCCAGAAAAAAAGCGCTGTGCTCCGTCTTTTGCGCTGTTTTCTTTCCGCCATGTCCGTATCAACACGCCCAAGCATTCACTTAAGTAGAAATTTTTATTGTTGCCACAAATTTGCGCGAGGCAACTGCTTCTTCACACGCCGCCAGTATGAGATTTTCAAGGTCGTGGAGCTCGTTGTTTTTTTTTTTTTGTATTATAACAAAGAGCTGAGACACGGCCTCACCAGGAGAAACTGTAATATGAGACAGTATAAAATCGTAAGCCTAGCCAGCGCGAACAGCAACAACGTTCAGCACGAGCCGCTCATGCGGAGCGCTTACGATGCGACTGTGTAGCTCTGCTTCATCACAGCATATTTATTTTTGGTGATTCGGGACCGGAAATGCTAAAGCTCCTTTTTTAATTGTGATGCCGAGTTCTGAAGGCAATTTTTCATCAGAGTGCATGCTTACGCAATGCGCGCCTTGAAAGGGACGGTGAGTATGTGAACTGCGGCTAATCGAACCTTGATCCCGTAGCTCTTTTTACAGCGTAAGCTTTTATGAGCTCACAACAGCAGCCGATTTTCGTGGCGATGTTGTCCGCCGCCGCCGCCGCTGTGCGTCGCGGCTATCCCGCACAGGGCAGCGAGAGGTTGGTCGACTGGCGTTGGGCTGCCACGGGCGAGTTGCCATAGAGGCCATTCAAGGAGACGTGGGGTGGTCGTCGTATGAGGCTAGAGAAGCCAGGAGCAAGATCGCCTACGAGGGCCGCCTGCGTCTCATGAACGACCGCAGGTGGGCCCGGCGCTTGTTCCGCTACACACACTTGACCGGAACGAGGACTGAATGGGCTGCGCGGTTGCACACCCTCCGCCGAAAGTTCGGGTTCTTCGCGAAGCCCGTGATGGCAACCAGGGAGTGCCAATGGGCTCGGGCCGTTCAAGAACAAGTACGGGAAGAAGAAAACGAAAAGTGGCGGAAGGCGATGTGTTCCAAGACAACATTGACGGAGTACCGCAAGCACAAAAGTGTTATAGAAAAGGAACGCATCTACGACACAAATGGGGGTAGCGGCCTTTTGTTTGAAGCGCGGGCTGGGGCACTGCGAACACTTGTGTACCGCCGTCGATTCGACGAAGCCACCGACGACACGAGGGCTTTATGCCGGGTGTGAGAGCAGGAAGAGGAAACCATCCCCCACTCCCCCACCTTGTGCTACGCTGTACGTCTTTGTGCCCCCGCCAGCGAGAGGGCACTACTCTGCCCGAGGCACTGGGGTTTGCGCGAACGAGTGACACGGTGCTGCACGCAGGCGATGAAACGGCTGGTGCAGTGAACTATGCAGCAGTTCGCACCACCAAAGCAAGGCTGGTGCGGTGGTGGCGAGCGACGCAGCGGCTGTGAATTAGCCGTACAGGCTTATTTACGGTGCTGTGAGTGTGTGTGTGTGTTTCTTCTTTTTTTTTTTTCGATGGCTAGGGCAAATTAATGTTGCCCGCCCGGTACAAAGGGAATAGCCCCAAGTCATCATCATCATCATCATCATCATGAGAATGTGAGGCAGGGTTCGAGCAGGATTGTAACACAGGCGTCCTGCGTAACAGTCTAGTATTCTACCACGTAGCCATGCCAGTGGCTCAAACTCGTTCGGAAAATTAACCTATGCAGGCATTATTTCCGGCGAGAAATCAAGTCGGGCGAGGAATCAAAGGAAGGATTGCGTGGCAGAACTGCCGTAGCGCACCAGGCGTCACACCATGTGAAACGCATATCGAGTGGGCGGTTTAAAGCTACCCAACCATTACAAAATATTCATCCGTACTTCATAGTCATAATCATCATCATTATCATCAGTCGCAGCATCAACAAAGAGAGCAGCTAGGTAGAGTCGCGGATTGCCTCACTAACGCGAACTGGTACTTCGCTACTACGCAAAATGATGATGACTTATGGCTTACTTGGTACCTCACAACTGCACATGCACTGAGCGCCCTTCAGGCTCATTCAGATGTGGCGTCGAAGGAGACGAAAGCGGCAAAACCCAGCAGAAATTCACTCGCTTCAACGTCTATTTCGCACTCGATGCGAAAAAAAAATGACGCCATATCCTCGAAGTGAATGATGATTAAGGAGCTGGCTCGAAGATAATCGGGTAAACCGTGATTGCTCCGCACCATTCATCTCCTGCATATAGAGACGTCACACGTTGTTATAATAGCGATTGTGGTCAGGTTGTTGTCGAACCACAAGCGGTAGCAGGCCTTGCAGCTGTGGCCTAACGTGTGGTCGAGGAAATCGCGCTTGAAGCGCGCGTCGGCGCCACCAACTTCAGGTAGCCACCTCTTTCGGCGCTTGGACGCTGCGTCCCGCACCCGTGCCTCTTCGAGGTTCTCTTGCCGCCATTTCTACACTGCTTCGGCTTCGCGGGCTTGTATCTCGGGGTCCGCACGACGCTGACGGCTCTGCGGCCTCGCGAGCTCTCACCGCAGGGTCTCGGCGGCGAGCTCGCGATGCTGCTGCCTTTCAAGCCCTCCGCCTGCCGCCCTTTCTTCTTCGTTCATGTTATAATTATCGAAGCGCACTGTCGGAGTGGGGCGAGCGGCGCGCGATACACTTGGCTATGCTATATGTGGTTTTGCCTGCATTGTTATTGTCATCAAGGCTCTCGAAGAACAAGAGGAAGAAGACTTCTCTTTCGCGCGAGCGTGCGCATGATACATTTGGCTATGCTATATGTGGTTCTGCCTGCGTTAATATCATCATCATAGCGCTCGAAGAAAAGAGAAAGAATACTTATCTTTCGCGCGAGCTGCGCCTGTAGCGCTTGCATCGGGAACTAAGGTTACGCTTACGGCGCGGGACTTTGCCCTAGCTTAAGAACCTGACGAGCCAGCTCCTAAAACTCACAGGGTCCCTTTCGCATTTGCTTAAGGCAACGCTAAGGGGAAAGCCATCTCCTTCTTCTTCTTAGTAGACGTATATATCCTCCCCCGGCCCCCTCCGAAAGCTTTCTGCACCTAACGCGGTTTTGCACTGTCACCAGGATGGGAGGCATTGCGAGCAAGCTTTCTGCATTTCACCTGGTTGGGCATTGCCTTCGGGACCGGCCCATCTTTCACGAAGCGACAACGCCATGTGATGACGTCATGGTAACGCTGGGTTATGATGACGTCACAAATTTGGTGATTTGTGACGTCATTATTTGTGAGTCAGGTGGTAACTGACTGGATTCCAAGAGATGGCAAATGCGTGAGGGGGAGACAGAAAACTAGGTGAGTAGATGAGATTAATAAGTTTGTAGGTATAGGCGATGCGCAAAGCGCCGACCACGCCATCTGCCGCCATGGCTCGGAAGCGCTTGCGGGGCCCGGCGAACAGTGTTTCAGCGAGCGTCTACGCGAGTGCACGGATGGATGTGTTTTTCAACGTGATTTAACGACTCTCTCGGGCTTCAGCGATGTCGAAAAATAACTACTGCGTTATCGGCTGCTCAAACACATACAAAAACTCGCCAGGAACGCACTTTTACAAGTTTCCGGTGCTATTTCATGAGCGAGAGCGACGGCGACGGTGGATTGCGGCTGTCCGACGCAAAAGGTAAGCAATCGCGCTTTGTTTAGGCAGTGTTAGAACGATTACCGTGTTTTTAAATGCGAAGCATTTCTTAGCGAACTTCTACGATTTTGAGCGTATCTATCTATCTATCTATCTATCTATCTATCTATCTATCTATCTATCTATCTATCTATCTATCTATCTATCTATCTATCTATCTATCTATCTATCTATCTATCTATCTATCTATCTATCTATCTTCTAGCCGCCTACGACTCTGTGCTCTCCTGGCCGTTTCGTTAATCGGATGTATACCAAAATTGGTGTGTCATAACAGGGCCTTATTGCGAACATAAATGGCAGGTCATATCATGAAAATCATGACACGCATATCATGAACAGCATGATTTACATTCCACGGCCTTTGGGCTCCCTGGCCGTTCCGTTAATCGGATGTATACCAAAATTGGTGTGTCATAACATGGCCTTATCACGAACATAAATGACAGGTCATATCATGAAAATCACGACACGCATGTCATGAACAGCATGATTTACATTCCACGGCCTTTGGGCTCTTGCGGCCGTTCCGTTAATTTCATATATGCCAAAATTGGTACGGCGTGGCAAGAGTTCATGACGAACATAATGACAGGTCCTAACATGCAAATCATGACGCGCATGTCATGTGCAGCATGATTTACATGCCATGGTGTCGGGGCGCTCGCGGCCGTTTAAATGAAGGGATACATACGAAAACTGGTATGACGAGACATTTCTGTATGACGTGCATAACTGACACGTGGTAACATGAAAATCATGATATGCATGTCATGTATGACATGATTTACATGCCACGCTCATGGCGCCCTCGCGGCCGTTTCGCTAGATTGATATACACCAAAATTGGTATTGTGCGATCTGACTTTATGAAGAACATGAATAACAGGTGGTAGCATAAAAATCATGACATCCATGACATGTATGTCATGATTTACATGCCACGCTCATGGTGCATTCGCGTCCGTTTCGCTTGCGTGATATACACCAACATTGGTGTTACGCGACACGACTGTATGACGAACGTGACACGTGTTAACATGAAAATCATGACATGCAAGTCATGTACAACCTGATTTACATGCCACGCTCATGATGAGCCAGCGGCCGTTTCACTAGATTGATATCCACCGAAATTGGTATTGCGCGATGTGACTGCATGAAGAACATGAATAACAGTTGGTAAGATGAAAACCATGAGATGCATGTCATGTATGTCATGATTTAATTACCACGCTCATGATGCATTCGCGGCCGCTTCGCTAGCTTGATGTAACCAAGATTGGTATTGCGCGAAGCGACTGTATGACGAAGGTAAATGAGACGTGGTAATATGAAAATCATGACATGATTTACATGTCATGCTCATGACGCACTTGTGCCGTTTCGCTTGCTTGACATACACCAAAATTGGTATTGCGTGACGCGACTGCATGACGAACGTAAATGAGAGGTGGTAACATGGAAATCATGACATGCAGGTTATGTATGTCATGATTTACATGCCGTGCTCATGGTGCATTCCCGGTCGTTTCGCTAGATTGATATGCACCAAAATTGGTATTGCGCGATGTGACTGTATGAAGAACATGAATAACAGGTGGTAACATGAAAATTATGACATGCATGCCATGCATGTCATGACTTACATGCCACGCTCATGGTGTATTCGCCGCCGTTTCGATAGCTTGATATACACCAAAACTGGTATTGCGCGATGTGACTGTATGATGAACATTAGTGACAGGTGGTAACATAAAAAACCATAATATGCATGTCATGTATGGCATAATTTACATGCTCTACTCATGGTGCACTCGCGGCCATTTGGCTCGTTTGATATACACCAAAATTGGTATTGCGCGATGTGACTGTATGACGAACATAAATGAGAGGTCTTAACATGCGGATCATGTTATGCATGTCATGTACGGTATGATTTACATGCCACTGTCATGGTGCGCTTCCGGCCGTTTTGTTAACGTGATATTTACCAAAATTGGTATGGCATGACACGAGTGCGTGATGAACATAAGCGACAGGTCATGCATTTATTTACCAGAATGTGCGTTTCATTGGCATGGTGTACACTAGATTGTGCATGCATGCGTGCATGGCAAACATGCGATATATGGTGGACTAGATGCCATGGCATGAATGATTTCATTTGGCTCAAAGACAAACAAGGCGATGTATGCAGCTCTTTGCTGGCTGCTTCGCATTACATCGATCCCCACAATGCGTGGGATCTGCCGAATTTTTTTATTTCTCCATTTATGTCGCTACGTCTTCAGCCAACGCTACTACGTTTACATTTGGTCGCCTCGCCTGCATTGTATATGCTACAATGCACATGAGGTTGTTATCACTGATAAGACGCGATGCCTAGGCTCTCTTGAAAAACGAATGGCGCGAAGCGCTATGCCAGAGAATGTGGGGCAGGTGGCGGCTCCTTTACAAAAAGCGCCGTGGAATCACAACGTGTGCTGCACGAAATGGGCTGCATGCGATCACCGGTGCAGAATGTTCGCTGTGTGCTCGCCTCAACTGTATGCATATTGGCTGTAAAACATGGCACGTGTTCGCACTGAAGGCTTTTGACCGATTCAACCTCCCTTTGAATGCCTCGTAACATGACTTCATGCTAATAAAAAACACCCTTGGTGTACCCACCAATATTCATTCGCTGTACACAAGCTGTGTTATGAGTGGGGCCATAGGCGTGCTCACAGGGCGTGGGGGCTTTCCTATTTGCCTAAGAGGGGGGGGGGGGGCAAAATATGCCCCTTGCATTAACTTAGTGGGGCCTGGGGGCGCTGAGATGATGCTTTGCCCCCCCCCCCCTTGATGGGGAACCCTGCGCACTCCTAAGTGGAGCCGATTATGGAGTTTTCTTTTCTTTATTCTTACTGGTGGTGCTAGCTACTGGTTGCTGTTTTCATTAGCATATAATTGGCGAGTATCTGTTGGTGCTGCTTCGTTGTAGTTATATCACACCTGAAAACAATTTTGCATGCCCAGTGCGTGGGGTCAATCCTGAAAGTTTCGTGTGTTTCTTTTTTTATTCTTGCTAGTGGTGCTAGCTACTGGTTGCTTTTTTTGTGTGTGTGAAACTGCATGGACTTCAGTAAAGCACTTGGTTTTCAAGCAATATATATGACCCCTTTTAGCATTTGCTTTCAAACTGTGAATATTGCAAATATGTATTCTTTTAATTAATTCCTTGCTTCTTCCACTTTTCTGTACAATGTTCAATAATGCTCGAATACAGCACAAAGTTCAATAATGCTGGAATTTAAGATTTTTTTCTCCGCGTGCATAAAGGCCAGACTTCCCAAAAGTTTTGAGAACATTGCGATATATTAGGTTAACAAATTCGTTAAACGAAATTGCTGAGAGTGACTTCAAACGTCAACCAGAAATGTTCAACTGAGTACAAGTCTCTAAAAATGCAATATTTCGAAGATGATTTTAATAAAAACGCCATCTTCGATTTTCTTTAAACATTTCAGAATTAAAGCCAAGCACGTGTTCTAACTTAATCTGTAAAAACATGTTGCATTATTTTTGTGACGTAGAAGTTATGAAGCACGAAAAGTAGCCAATTTGACGTAAACTGAGTAACCACAACATTGAGCAAGCATGGAGCAATAATTTCCATTATCATTATTTTTAGGTCGTGAATATGTTCTGTGGATTGATGGATTGACAGAAAAGAACAGGAACAGTTGGTTCTGAAGAGCAAATTATTAATACATTTTACGCACATCACAAAGAAATTTGCAGTGGCTTAGCTCGGCTATGTCAGGATATACGTAGCGTTAGCAAAGGTTCAGCTGATTATTCTTAGCTTTCCAGATTATCTAGGATGATTAGCCTCCTGTTCATTCTTCGTACGCTGAATCGCTAATTGCCAGGCAACTACTTCGGGATCCTATGAGATAAGCTTCTCGGCCCTTCTGCGCCGTTGAGCAGCATTTGCGCTCTCCTTCTCCATGGCGTTACCCACCTGCAAACGCCAGTCAGAGGCGCTATCGAGCGGCTTCAGCGCAGTGTCAGAAGGCGAATAGCTGCGCGCGCGCCGGCGCCAGAGTGTCTGGCGAGGCTAGACGCCACTCCTCCCGAACGTGTAGACCAGCAGCGGCGAGCCGCGCGCGACAGTGACGGAGTCTGCGTGCGCGCCGGCGCCAGTCTGTCTGGCGCGGCTAAGACGCCACTCCTCCTCAAGGCGCACCCCAGAAGAAGCCTCATCCATCAGAGAAACCGGCATTTTGTGCCAGAACTGTTTCAACCGCTTCAAACAGATCGCCGTAGGGTATCTGGATGCATCTCATTCTGACGAAAATTTTGTTCCCGAACAAATTGCTGTCGAAGAGCTAAACGTATTCGTGAAGACAACAAAATATATTTTTTTCAGCGAAATTACACGGGGTCGACGGACATGCACCGACGTTCTTCTCTCAAGACACCCAGCAAATACGTAGCCAAGCTGCTATGACAAGCTAGGTGACCGCCAGCTCCGCAGTGACTCAGTCCCGCGCCACTAGCGCAAGCTGCCGAGATATTTTTTCGCAAGTTTATCGTGCTGGTTTCAAAGTTTTGCCAACGCTGACCCTTCGCGTGGCCGCACCCGTGAAATCCATGCGCCGGCGCGACAGCGCTCCCTCAAAATCTACTATATAAACACATGGCACGTAAACAAAGCTACTGTGTCGAGAAAAAACGTTGGTTCATGCGTCAACGCATGCAGGCATTAGTGATAGGGACGTTGTAAAGAAAGCGGTGTACTTAAGATGAGCTCCACCTCGTAAGGAAGCTTGTTGACACTTGTCTGTGGCAAACGCTTGGCGCGTATGGTGACATTGTCGTCCCACACAGCTGTTACATCGGAACACATGTCCCACTATTATAAAGCGCGGCTCCTTTGCGCACACTATCGCCGCCAAAACTAATTATCAGGGACGCGCACAAGCGGCAAATCGCACGCGCGCACTTCCGTCATGCTTGCAGTGAAAGGAGGCGTCCGCTACGCGACCCGCATGCGGTTCCAACGGCCGCCGCTACGCGGCTTTCAAGTGGCGCCCCTATAGGCGCTGCGCATCGCGGATACGCCTAGTGCGCGCCGACGGAAGCGCCATAGGCGGCGAACTCGGTCATTCCTCCCGGGAAAGCAAGCAGACGGCCGCCGTGGTTTTCCTACGTCGTTGTACGTGTGTTTCCGCGTTGTTCACGTTTGCGTAGTAAAATAAGCAACGTTCGTCGTATGTGTGGTGGCCGAAACTTCAAGGGATGTCGAATAACAATTGATGTGGAGTGGAGTGCTCAAACACCTTAAAAAACGCGCCCGGAACACGGTTTTACTTACCGCAAGGCCTCCTGAGCAAGAACGACGGAAGCAATGCATCGCCGCTGTTCGTTGGCCAAGGCGAGCCGCTTCGTCATTGTGCGAGTTAACACGTCGCTTCTTGTTCTAATGCTTTCGTTCTGCCATATCAGTGCTCGCTGGATGCACTCGATCATGTTGACACTGGTAGACGACCAAAGTTATAAGCCTGAGCATGTGTTGGTTCTGTTCACCGCTGTGCCCCCCCAAGAGCACTTCGCTCAAACCTTCTATATTTCAGAATTGTTGTAGTTCGGGCGAGTTGGTCATCCATGAACTTAGCTTGTACTAGCGCGGTACATGTACCACGCTATTACAAGCTAAGTTCTATATTTATTATTTACAGAAACAGAAATGCAGCAATGGTTGACTTCAGAAGAACAAGTGATTGAGACGTCACCTTTGTAAACAAAACAAAACGGATGTTCACCACGAGCTGTACCTCGTAGCTGAATCTTGTTACGCTGGTCTGCGTTCACCGGCATGACGATTCACTCCACGCGGACGTTCGTTCTCCTCCGCAGTCGGTCATCACATATCTCCTCGGCGACCCTCTTCAAAACTTGTCACTGCTCCCGCGGCGTCATCTCTTGATGCCTTACTCGCAGCACTAGATCATCAAACAACACGCCTTCGCGGTCGAGCGAACGATGCTATCACTAGAACGACATAACTTCTTCGCTGACTAACTTCTCGCTGAGTGACTCTCCGTCGCCGCGCGCTTGCATTGCCTGTATCGGCTCGCGCCTGGGTTCGGGAAGGGGGAAGGTGCGTATGATTCGTCTGTGCGTAGCAGAGCGAAAGCTAGGGAAAGGGCGAGATTCTTTCACCGATTCGTCTGCGGAATCAGACGGCGCCGCTGGCGCTGCTTTGCTTTCTCGAATATCCCGATATTTCGCGTGCGTTGGCTGTGTCGGTGGTGTCTTCTGCGGAGAGGGTAATGGGCGCGCTCTCGGCACTCTCGGCGCCTTTTTATACTTATTTTTTCAATGCGCGCGCTCTGTCGCGCACGAACCGTCAGCGCCAGGCTTTCATGCCGTCGTTCGAAATCGGCGACGTGCGCTTAGTTTAAGCGCTCGTTCGTGACAAACATCGTGCACAAGTCCACTTTCGTAGAGGCCCGCGCCTTTCCTGCAGCTGCCAGTGCAGAATTAGTTGGCTGGCACCCGCACGAAGGGAAATAGCAGCCGCGAACTTCATCCATCTCCTCACACGAAAAGCTATGCAAAGCGCTGTCGTCTGCTCGGCTTCCCGCACGTACTGTCGGCGGCACCCACTAGGTGCTATCAGTGGCGCCTCTATAGGCGGTGCACAGGCGTATATACACCATTTATCATTGGCGGGACTCAGAGCTCGGTGGCTCCAGCGTGTTGTTGTTGTCACTAGCGAGATGGCGCGAAGAGCGCGCAGGGCGCTCTTTCAAGGCCGTCGCCCCGCGCGTGGCGACGCGAGCGCACCTCTACAGGGGGCGTCCTCTCGTGAGCGCGTCTTATCTCGTAATTGGGGGCGGTTTGTACGTCTTGTGCTTTCACCGCAAGTTTGCGTTCACGTTATAGAGAGCACGAAGGTCACTTCGCTTACTGCAGCGGCCGCGTTTCTGAAAGGAGCGCGCTACTCACACACAAGAAGTAACGATTGTGGCAGTTGTTAGTTCGCCCTCGTCCTGTGTATGTTCTTCTCGTGCGTCCTTTCTGCTTTAGAGCGCGCTGCAAGTTTCGAGCTGCTTGCCGTTCTTCGCGTGACATTGCAATTTGTTGCTATAGCATTAATTCCTTCGCCCTTGTGGCGAAACAATGCACAATAAACGCTCAACTACCCCTGTGAAGACATGATTCACTTTCGTGTTTTACCGATTCCTCTGAAAGGGGGATCAGTCATCTTTTTTCCCCGTAGAATTTCTCACTTTCTCTATCTTTATTTCTCTTAATTTCTCTGTCTCTCTTTCTTTTTCTCTATCTGTACTCGTTGTCTCGCCCATCAGGGTTATTGCATCCCGCACCGGAGAAATCGGCACTCGTGTTCTCCATGGGAGTGAAGGCGAACATGAAGACGACGACGATGAAGAGGACGTAGAGAGTGCGTGCCGGTTCATGCGCACGTGTTCTGGGAGTGACGTCATCGCTCGGCGAGGTTTTCCCATTCCACGGATTACTGTTACGCCCAGCTTAAACAGCTCCGCTGTTAATATTTTGCGCCCTTTCTCCCTCTTGTAACCATGAACCAACCTGCCCAAGCCTCAGCCCTAGCAAGCTTGATACACGCACGGCGCCTCTTACTACCCGACGTTTGTTTCTTTGGGAGAAGAATAATACTGCGGTAGGGGGTCGTGCCGCTTCTAGCTGCCTAATGCGAATTCTGAGCCCAGCTCTTTAGGTGTCTTGATTTTTCGATAAGTTGATCTACTCACTTCTGGGTCCTCTCGGCGGCGGCGATGAGCGTCTGCTTCGGCGGCGCGCACTCCCGGGTCTTCTCGGCGATGGCGCTTTGCTTCTGCTTCGCCAGCGCGCACCCTCTGGATTGCGGCGTCGGCGGTGTTGGAGCCTCTGCTCGGGCAGCTCATTTAAGCAGCAGCGGCAGACGACCACACTTGCACCAGTTGCGTCGCTCACTGTTGACAAGAACTGGCTGAGACTATTGTGTTGTGTATATATACTCTGCTTCACACATCACGTGCAACGCTGAGGAAGCTAGCGAGACTTCTTGCAGTAGATACGCTCTGAAGCTGGTCCTTTCGACCAACTCCTTCTTCTTGCTTTCCCGATTCCTGTGGCACATACTTCGTTTTCGTTCGGACTCTCGCACTTGCTGTACACGGTAGTGGAGCTTGCCAAATTCCTGTGGCACGTACTCGTTCGCGCGGTTACGCCACCCAGGACGACGGCGACAGCGGACGCCGCTCAACGCAGGAACGGGTGCCTAAGAACTGCGCTGTAAAAGCATAAAATGTGTGCAGGAAATATGACATATTTCCCAGATAACTAAAGGAGAATAAGTATAACTAAACACCACCGCTCATACACCCTGTGGAGACGGTTGTCCAGCGAAGCTGAAATGGCCGGTCCCGGTGTTTATCATTATAGGATTATCACGGAGCAGTTCCACTCCGTGAAGCTGGATCACCAGCGAAGCTGTGCAGCACACGGCACAGAGGTGACACTGAATTTTGATCAAAGATACAGAAAGGCAGAGAATGCTTATTAAATATACAGGAAGTCCCTTTTGCATGTATACTATAGTGTCCCCTGAACCTCCTTTAAAGTTTTCCATTTGAGAGGCATGCGTCTTTTTGACTCGACATGCGTCGTCTTTTTTGGCTTGCCCCATGCGCTTGACGTTTCTTGCACGACCTTGAGGAGCAATTTGAGCAACATGCGTATTTTTACCGCATTCTCCATTTCGCGAAGCCCTAGCAGACCAGTGGTGAGTACTAAGTAGGCTTTGCCAAATTTCTGTGATGCATACGTTTTTGCCCACGGACAATTTATCTTTAGTGTAGCAGTGGTGGGTAATGAGGCTTGTCCAATTTCTTTGACACATACCCTGCGCTATAGGGACGACCTGCCTACGGACATCCGTTTCGCCTCGGCATATATACAGCTTCGCTCTAAAAATATCTTTGCAGGAAGGAGCTGAAGTCAGTTGCGTGTCACTGCTCCTTTGAGGGTTAGCACAATCGCCATGTTTGAAGGAAGATATTGAAACTAGTTCCCTACATAGCCAGCTATCTAGCGCAGCAGGTTTCGTTCATTTCTAACGGCTTGCCGAAGGTCGCCGACAGTAGCCGTGTTCATATTCGTTCGTGCTTGGTTTCCTTTCATGGCTTCCCGACCGTTGTGAACAATATTGAGTTCATCAACCTTTCCCATTCTGGAGCACCCTTTATGAAGTTCCTCCAGTATCATGTTGACGACCTTGACATCTGAAGAGGGCTGTAGTCATATTGGGAATATGAGAAACCACCTTTAAATGGCCCGGTATATTTCTGAACACAACCGACAACAGTAAAAGACGATTCCGTCTTTTACGACGTGCCATATCATTTTATGCCGAATGACGTTTGTCCCAGCTTTTCAGGGACAAGGCAGAGGAATGACACGAGGGAATTATCAAATAAACATACGGAAGCGTACAATGATGATCACTTAGCTTTAACAGTCTTAACTTGATAAGATATGTAAGGGGTGCAACGAGAGGGGTGGTACAATGTGCACATGAGTGTTTATAAAGCAATAACTGGAGAAAACTGCGTACCCGCATAATAAGTATTAATTGGAAGTTCGAGAAAAGTGCATCAATACGCACTATGAATACAGAATCAATAAACAAACGTGAGCTCGCTGAAATAGCACATAAATTCATAAATAATCCAGCAACTGGGCGCGCAAATGAAAATATAATTGTAGAAAAGAACGAAAGTAATGAAAATGAGCGTCAATAATTTAGACACAATTATATGTCCTTTAGACACTCGTTAACATTTTCAGAGCTCTTGTTTGCGCATGTGGATCATTCCGCGGTGCAGGCACTTTCTTTCTACAGCAACGAGACGCCTTGAAGCCCTTTCAGCATTTGGATGAAATCATTCCTCTGTTGTTTATAAATATGACAATTAATGGAAAGATGTACAACGTTTTCCCATCGGTGAACCCATTTCAAATAAGGCATAGTTACACGGTGTGTCCCTCAAAGCAAGCTGGCTTATTAGGCAACATCCCATTGAGCTGGTAAATTAGAGAGCATATAGCACGACCAGCACCTGCGCGACACTGGGACCAGTGAGTTGGACTCAAACGTCTGCATAAAAGGCCGTGTTTAAAATTTGCATATCAAAGCAATAGCCTTATAAAGATGATTCACATAGCTCGAGCTTCACAAATCATCTCGCGGGCATGTATGTCCAAGCAAATTGAACTATTATGTAGCAAGGGTAATGGACTGAACGGGGCAGACAACCGTTCAGAGGAACAATCGAGACAGCCCCGCTGATGGAAAGATCATGTCTCCGATTGACTGAAACGAGCACTATATTCTTCATTGAAAAGAGATTTGCACTTCTAATTCATCACAATCACTCGCGAAGAACGATGTTCGGTGCACCACGTGGCAAGAACACGAGCTTTCCTCTACATAAGACTTTGAAAGTAGTAATTAAATGTAGCTTGCAATGGATAGGTAAAGGTTTGATCGTTGTGAGCAGAAAATTTGCGCCGCCTTCTCGTGACCTGTTGTAAGAGCATTCGTGTTCACAAATCGTTGTCCTCGTTGCGACGGCAACGAGCATTGCCATCGTCCGTGAAAATATTGAGATTAGGCGCGTCTTCGTACGGATTTGCGTTGTGCTCTCTCAGGAGAGCTACAATTCCTAGTTTCCAAAAGCTACAACAGCGACAATACAGTGAAAGAGTGAGTAGTGCTACTGCGCGGTCACGTGCAAAAGTTCGGTACTGTTTTGGATAACAGAAGATTTAGCTTGTCCGTATACTTTTTAACGTTACAGTGTAACCGGAATACCGGATCGCGTTTACCGTATTACCGGAACGCATGTTTTAGCAAAGTTTTAGCTCCCTATACATAAACGTTTCCGTACGTACGTCAATGCATACATTAACGTTTGTGCAAACCACTAAATGATGATCATAACTGCATTGAAACTACATTTAATGTAGATAAGGTTCAACCACCGCCGAGTAAAAATCATAGAGGCTCTTGGCGTGCACGGTATTCCGGTATAGGCAAGGGAATGTACGCAATACTTACCAGACGATGGTATCGACATCTTGTGACGCTTTGTGCAACCACAATTACAGACACATTTATTTTCGTCTAGCGTATCTGCGGGAAAAAAACGATTAAAAAAAGCCGGCAGATCCCACGCATTGTGGGAATCGATGTAACGCGAAGCAGCCAGCAAAGAGCTGCATACATCGTCTTGTATGTCACAAAGGAAAATGCGTGTCATGATTTTCATATAAACTCCTATTATTTAGGTTCCTCACACAGTAACGTCGCGCAATACCAACTTCGGGGTAAATCAAGCTAGCGAAACGGCCGCCAGCGCACCATGAGCGTGGTACGTAAGTCACGCTGTACATGACATGCATGTCATGACTTTCATGTTAACTCGTGTTATTATGGTCGTCACACAGTCACGTCGCACAATACCAATTTCGGGATAGATCAAGCTAGCGAAACGGCCGCCAGCGCCCCATGAGCGCGGCACGTATGTCATGCTGTACATGACATGCGTGTCATGATTATCATGTTAACTCGTGTTATTTATGTTCTTTACACAGTCATGAGGCAAGATACAAATTTTGGTGTATATAAAGCTAGCGAAACGGCCGCCAGCGCACCATGAGCGTAGCACGTAAGTCATGCTGTACATGACATGCGTGTCATGATTTTCATGTTAACTCGTGTTTTTATGTTCGTCACACAGTCACGTCGCACAATACCAATTTCGGGATAGATCAAGCTAGCGAAACGGCCGCCAGCGCCCCATGAGCGCGGCACGTATGTCATGCTGTACATGACATGCGTGTCATGATTATCATGTTAACTCGTGTTATTTATGTTCTTTACACAGTCATGAGGCAAGATACAAATTTTGGTGTATATAAAGCTAGCGAAACGGCCGCCAGCGCACCATGAGCGTAGCACGTAAGTCATGCTGTACATGACATGCGTGTCATGATTTTCATGTTAACTCGTGTCATTTATGTTCGTCACACAGTCAAGCCGCAAGATACCAATTTTGGTGCATATAGAGCTAGCGAAACGGCCGCCAGCGCACCATGGGCGTGGCATGTAAATCATGCTGTACATGACATGCGTGTCATGATTTTCATGTTATGACTTGTCATTGATGTTCTTCATACAGTCATGTTACGTCATACCAATTTTGGTGTACATTCGATTAACCAAGCGACCAGGAGAGCACAAAGTCGTAGGCGGCTAGATAGATAGATAGATAGATAGATAGATAGATAGATAGATAGATAGATAGATAGATAGATAGATAGATAGATAGATAGATAGATAGATAGATAGATAGATACCCTCAAAGTCGCAGAAGTTCGCTAAGAAATGCTTCGCATTTAAAAAGCCGGTAGATCCCACGCATTGTGGGAATTGATGTAACGCGAAGCAGCCAGCAAAGAGCTGCATACATCGTCTTGCATGTCACTAAGGAAAATGCGCGTCATGGTTTCCTATTATTTATGTTCGTCACACAGTAACGTCGCGCAATACCAACTTCGGGGTAGATCAAGCTAGCGAAACGGCCGCCAGCGCACCATGAGCGTGTTACGTAAGTCATGCTGTACATGACATGCGTGTCATGGTTTTCATGTTAACGCGTGTTATTTATGTTCGTCACCCAGTCAGGTCGCAAGATACCAACTTCGGGGGTAGATCAAGCTAGCGAAACGGCCGCCAGCGCACCATGAGCGTGTTACGTAAGTCATGCTGTACATGACATGCGTATCATGATTTTCATGTTAACTCGTGTTATTTATATTCGTCACACAGTCACGTCGGAAGATACCAATTTTGGTGAATATAAATCTAGCGAAACGGCCGCCAGCGCACCATGAGCGTGGCACGAAAGTCATGCTGTACATGACATGCGTGCCATGATTTTCATGTTAACTTGTGTTTTTATGTTCGTCACACAGTCATGTCGCGCAATACCAACTTCGGGGTAGATCAAGCTAGCGAAACGGCCACCAGCGCCCCATGAGCGTGGCACGTAAGTCATGCTGTACATGACATGGGTGTCATGATTTTCATGTTAACTCGTGGTATTTATGATCGTTACACAATCATGTCGCAAGATACCAATTTTGGTGTATATAAGGCTAGCGAAACGGCCACCAGTGCACCATGAGCGTGGCACGTAAGTCATGCTGTACATGACATGCGTGTGCATGATTCTCATGTTACCTCGTGTGTTATTTATGTTCGTCATACATTCATGTTACGCCATACCAATTTTGGTGTACATTCGATTAACCAAGCGACCAGGAGAGCACAAAGTCGTAGGCGGCTAGATATAGATAGATAGATAGATAGATAGATAGATAGATAGATAGATAGATAGATAGATAGATAGATAGATAGATAGATAGATAGATAGATAGATAGATAGATACGCTCAAAGTCGCAGAAGTTCGCTAAGAAATGCTTCGCATTTAAAAGGCAGCTCATTCTGAATTACGCAGCTGCAAAGAATTTACACCAGCAGAGTAGTTGGCTGCACCATGCTTCTGCAATAACAATTTTGTGCTTGTCTGATTCATCTCGGCCCCGCCATATGGCACCACCTATTCGGCCTCCAAGGATATCATAGTTGAAATTAAGAAGAAGAAATGGATATGGGCCGGCCACGTAGCACGTCGGCAGGATAACCGGTGGTCATTAAGGGTAACTGACTGGATTCCAAGAGATGGCAAACGCGTGAGGGGGAGACAAAAAATTAGGTGGGTAGATGAGATTAAGAAGTTTGCAGGTATAACGTGGCAGCAGAAAGCACAGGACCGAGTTGATTGGCGGAACATGGGAGAGGCCTTTGCCCTGCAGTGGGCGTAGACAGGCTGATGATGATGATGATGATGATGATTCGGCCTCCCGCGTTTGCGGCTACGGTAAGCCGGCTCAAACAACGCTTGAACATCGGCTTGCCTTGACTCGGCGGCTGGAGTCTCCGTAAAGCGGATCTCGCGAGTAGCCACGAACGACGTGAATTCGCGAGATAAATCCGTAAACGCAAAATGTATCCGACGAGTAGTTTACGTTCCGTGAAAGGAAGTCTACATTCCGTAAAGGCGCGCTCATGCGTAGATTCCATCCGGTATTCCGGTAACATGGTAATGTAAAAAGTGCATAGGCGTGCGCAGGGTTGCCCATCAGGGGGGGCAAAGGCTCATCGCAGGGCCCCCCACCCTATAAGTCAATGTATGGGGCAGATTTTGCGCCCCCCCCCTCTTAGGTGGTTAAGGGGGGGGGCAGCCGCCCCTCCTGCCCCCCCTGTGCGCACGCCTATGGTACAAACTAAAAACCTCTAGTAATTGCTGGCGTGTAACGTCCAAAAGCCATGATATGATTATGAGAAACGCTGTAGCGGAGGGCTCCGGAATTTTAGAACACCTGGCGTTCTTTACGTGGACCTAAATATAAGCACACGGGCCTCTAGCATTTTGCCTCCATCGAAAGCGCGGCCGCCGCGGCCGCCCCGGCCGGGATTCGATTCTGCGACCATCGGGTCAGCAACCAAGCACCATATCCAGAAGACCACTGCGGCGGGTGTTTGGTTTTGGATGGGTTCGCGTATATTAGGTATAGCTTGTATATCGGCGGAATAAATAAAGGGGGGACAAGCGATTAAGTGTCAGATACTCGCACCAGTGACCATTCTCTCTGGTCAATAGAGATGAACCTCGAACGCTATGCTCTCGCTAACTGTGTGTGCAGGAAGCAATTCTAGAGCCGGGAACACACCATAGACGCCACCTTTCAGAAAGACAAGGTGAACGAAATTTGAGAAAGGTCTGTAAAACAACTCACATTTAGAGGACAACATGAACTATACCTGCCATTTACGCCCGATCACTGCGTCACCTATTTGCTACTTAATTGACAACGACTTCCAGTCCAATTCAGTCAACAAGGGACCCGTATGCGGTTCCGAAACGTTGGATAATTTCGTCAGACTTGGCCAGTGACCGTATTTCATTTAATCCAATGCGTGACCAGACGAACTTTCGTCGAACTCTTGACTACGTTATTGCAGCAGTTTTTTATTTTAAGAAGTGGCTGAATACGCGTCATTGTTCGCTCAGTCTATAATAAAATAATTGTTGGCCTCTCCCACAACCACGATATGATTATGAGGGACGCCGTGGTGGAAGGCTCCGGAAATTTCTACCACCTGCGATTTAATGTGCACCTAAATTTATGCACACGGGGCTCCAGCATTTCACCTCAGTTTAAATGCGGCATTGTTCACAAAGATATATAGCACTTCATTCTGTAAAAAGATCGCCTATTGTTCTGTGTTCTCAATTTGCAAGGCGGGCTATGGGCGTCGTTCTGACTTTTCATGCATGGTTGAATGGAGTCAGTATTTCTACTGTAAAAAAAAAATTGCCGAGTTGAAAAAAATCTGCTTACAAAATTTCCATGCGCTGTTGGAAGCAACCACTGCGCATCTAAAGAGCTTTTCATTGCGCTTTGAAGAGCTAGGTGCGTAACAAATGTCAATTAAATTGCTATTGTATGATGGGACTGGCTGAATTTTCAGTATATTAAAAATATAAAAATTTTGTGTAAAAATAAATGCCAAGGATTTCTTTGCGAACCCAAGACACATTGAGCGTTTCTATCTATCTGTTGAACTTTAACATGTAATTATCTCAGTTTAAGCGTCACATCAAGGATCTACTTGTGAATGAATTAGTGTAAATATTATGTCTCCTATGAATGACAGGCCAGGTTCCTCCAACCTGTTTCTCACTTTTATGTACCATATGCATGTGTATGTAGATCTGTCTATCTATCTATCTATCTATCTATCTATCTATCTATCTATCTATCTATCTATCTATCTATCTATCTATCTATCTATCTATCTATCTATCTATCTATCTATCTATCTATCTATCTATCTATCTATCTATCTATCTATCTATCTATCTATCTATCTATCTATCTATCTATCTATCTATCTATCTATCTATCTATCTACACTAAAAGAAAAAAAAGAGTATAGGTGACTCTTTTCAGAGAGTTTTGACTTGCCACGTATACGATTCTCTTTAAAGAGTCACGGTGACTCTCTTGGTGGGTCAGAGTTGGCGCGCTCTAGGAGATTACTCTGACCCTCTAGGAAGAATGGAAGGACTCTTATCCAAAGGATTACATTACCACTTATGAGGGAGTCGGACGACTCTTGCTAGTAACACTCCTACAGGGGTCAAATGACACACCGAAGCGTCAAGCGACTCCAAAACTATTTTAAGTTACTCAATTGACCCATCCTCTACTTTTGCACAACTACTGTTGGAAATAGTGAAGTATTCATTTTAAGCAAGTCCAATAATACTCACGTTGTGCCCAGCGGCTGCAAAAAAAGAATAGTTCAATTTTAGCATTATTTAATGAAACTCGTCAAAACAACACACCTTTTCCAGCAAAGTAATCTAGAAAGTGCGAAAAGGTTCTCTGTGTTTTCCAGTTAAGCCGCTGATGTATTCCTTTTTTACACGCTTGTATGAGTATAGCCAACCAAACTGTGTGATAGTGATGTGCAAACAGAACAGCAAACAGAAACGAGGGAAAAGAGTGCACGGCGGCGGCCGCAACAACGCGCGCCATCGAAAGTCTCGAGTTAAAGGGGCCCTACAACACTTTTTCAGCTTGGTCAGGAAACGCTGCCGATCGGTAGTCGAGGCTCCCGAGAACACGCGAGCCAAACATTATAGCGCAGCACGCGGCCTGGGATTTACAATAAATTCGCAAAGTGAGCTAAAAAGTGCTTCCTCTTCTCTCGACAAAAAATGCTGCTTACGGCGTCACAGGCAGGTTCCAAGCCATTGGCTGATTTGAACATGGCGCGATCGGTGTTTACTGCGGCTGCCATGAGAGGGCGCCACTCGCCCACACGCGCGCGCGCGCGCGCGCGCCCGATGGCTTGAAAGTACGCCACGCGTTCGAAAAAAAGAAAATGTGCTCAAGGTCAAGAGGCGCGCGTGACGTACCTTCTTCGCCCGTGTCATCCCCGCGTGCTTAGCTTCCAGCGCCTTCGTTAGGGCGAGAGAAGTGCGACAGATCTTTGTAACTCCGCTCGTACTGGACGGATTCTGAAAAATTTTGTGGCGTTTGATTCGTGCGGCAATAAGTTCCTTTAGTAAAGTCATTCCATGGCTACTTGGGAAAGTGTTGCAGGGCCCCTTTCAGTGGCTGCTGCGAACGCGCTGGAAGCATCGTACTATATCTGCATCTTAAACTACCGTCTTTAAGCTAACAAAAGCCATTATTTATAGCGCGTCTAGGTGAGCTGTACATTGACTTTTTTTTTAACGTTCCCACGCGTGGAAGCATGCCACACACTCAATGTCGATGGAAATGTCATTAAGAAGTAGACAATGTGCGATCAGCAAACAATGACGCTTGATAATTGTTTGCATCGCTCATTTCATGGGAGCGTGTACAGCAAACGCGCATAACGGTGTCAACTCGTTAAGTGGCAGTTTTAGTTGGGCATTCGCAACAGCCCCGCGGACGCAGGCTGCTGATGGAAGTGGCTGGCAGCCTACTTTTGCAGAGCTGCTGCAGACGCCCAGCTAAAGCTGTATAATTAGTACCTACGAAAGCAGTACTCTCAACGTAAGGCGCACGTTTTCCGTGTCCGCAGCTTCATGAATATTCCGCCCTCCAAGCGTCGCTTCGAGCACGGAGCCTGGCGTCAACGCCACCGAAGATGCGCATGTTCGCTCGAACACAAAACTACAAGACAGGCAACTGACGCAACCTGCGCAACCAACGCAACACATTCCTAAAGGCGAGGAGATAGTGAGGAGGCTGAGGCGCCGCGCGAGCCCGGCTGCGTCGGCGAGCCATGGCGCCAGATGACGCCACGACGGCGCCGAACGACAAACGCGCGATATGTATGGCGTATACGGCGGCGCCGTCACCACGGAAGCCAACCGAAACGCGCTTCACGAGAGTCCTGTGACTCCCGCAGAAGTGCTCTCTTTTTGTGCTTCTGCCTTCCAAATGGGGTCAAATGTATACCCGAATGTGACCCTCTTTTGACTCTTTTTTTTCTTTTCTTAGAGTGTAGCCGCCTACGTCTAGGTGCTCTCGTGATCGCATCCTTAATTTGGCGTAAACAAAAACTGGCATGGGAGAGTAAGAGGGTTTGACGACTATGACTGTATCGCCATGGCATGAATAACGTGACAATCCTGCTGCATGCGTCGTCAAACCCTTTCCTCAGGACACGTGTCGCATATACACGTTTACCACCGGCTGCGGTGTACGGGGATGTGCCACAGGTGATTGGCAGTTTATATCGACCCACGAAAGGCGACAACAGACATTGGTAATTTATATGCGAGGGCGTTAAGAAAAACCGACATCGGGAGCGTTGACCCGACGAACGCAAGGAATAAGAAATTGCGTGCAGTTTGCACTAAGCCGCGCAAAGCTTGGGAGAGCGAAGCACGGGAACTTCGCCGCTCGTACTCTCCGTCGAAGCATACGTCAAGCTTCGAGACGCACGGCTTTCTCCTCGGGAGTATGCAGCAAGACTATGCACTAATGAGCGAAGGTTGCGCGAGGTGTCTCCGTCGGTGGGCATCGCTTAGCTACTGCGAATGCGCGGCTTGGTCAGGTGGCGCGCTATCTGGTCGCTAGACGACGCGATGCTTGCTTCCTCTTACTTTCTACCTTTTTTTCTCTCACCCTCTACTTCTTCCTCTCTCTTTCGTTGATGTTCGCTCTGTCTTTTTCTTCCTGCATTTCTTTCTCTCTATTTCTCACTCTTTCTGTGCTACGCTTTACTCTCTCCCCTCCTCCTTTCCCGTCTCTTCACCATCACATCCCTCCTCACGCTCACTTCCCTTTCCCACCCCTTTGCTACACTATACAAGGCTATGCTATGCCCTTCTAGCGTGCCTGGATAGCCGAGTGGTTAAGACGCTCGCCTTCGGATCGAGAATACGAGGGTTGGAATGCCGCGTTGTGAACAATTTTTTTTCTACAAGAATTCTTTCTCTTCATATCTTTTTTTCCGTCTCTCTGTTTGTTTCTCTCTTTCTTTCTTTCTCTCTCGGTACTCGTTCACAGGGTTATTACAGGCCACGCCGCAACGGTGAGTACTTGGATCTGCCCAAATTCTGTGGCACATACCCGTCATGATGATGATAGTTTTCGGGCACGGTCACACAATTTACGCCTAGCTAGAACAGCTTCGCTGATAAAATCGGGATCCCAGCAGGAATCGAACCCAAGCAATTCTGCGTGGCAGTCAGGTATTCTACCAAAGAGCCACGCCAGGTCTTGAAACTTGTTTGCAAAAACCTAGCTTATTCTGGCAGTAATGTCCGTGTAATGTCAGTTGTGGTTGTAGTGCTGGCTATCTAATTTTACAACCAAAGCAATAACACTCACATGTGTACTCCTACGATATAGGCGTCATGTCAAGTTACGTCCGTTGTGCTTCCAGCGTTGGCTTCGCTTTTATAGCAGTTCTATTTGAACATTTCACTTGTATCCCCTATGATTCAGCAAGCGATATTCAGGGCGCTGCCCGACCCCGGAGGAATACGCTAACAATGTTACGCATGACATTCACACATCGCACCGTAAAGTGCATTTCACTTCGATAATACTGATGTCCGTGATGTAACATGAGTGCTGACGTTACATCAGACTATAAGTGACTCTATAAGTGACTTATAATGAGAACTAACAGACACATAACGCCAAGGAAAGTACAGGGGGTGTTAACTGTAGTATTTGGAATATGAATGTGAAGAAAGTAAAGTGGACGAAATAGATGACTTGCCGCCGGCAGGGACCGAACCTGCGACCTTCGAATAACGCGCTCCGATGCTCTACCACTGAGCTACGGCGGCAGGTCATCCTCCCGTCCACTTTCTGGGGTATATTCTGTTGATTAAACCTAGGAGTGTTAGTCAGCGCCAGTCGCAGCCATGGGGCGAGTGTGGAACACTCTTTTTTTGCTGTTGGCGCTCACGTAGCACGTGATCTTTTACGAGCTGGCAGCTGACCAATAATCCCTCGCATACTACCTGAAGGCATTAAGTCTGCCAGGACGAGACCCTCGCTATGAATGAAGGAAAGGAGATGATTTTCCAAGGGCTCGTTTATCTTTGTTTAGACACAATATAATGAGAACTAACAGACAATAACGCCAAGGAAAGTACAGGGGGTGTGTTAACTGTAGTATTTGGAATATGAATGTGAAGAAAGTAAAGTGGACGAAAAGATGACTTGCCCGCCGGCAGGGACCGAACCTGCGACCTTCGAATAACGCGTCCGATGCTCTACCACTGAGCTACGGCGGCGGTCATCCTCCCGTCCACTTTCGGGGTATATATGTTGATTAAACCTAGGAGTGTTAGTCAGCGCAGGTTCGGTCCCTGCCGGCGGCAAGTCATCTTTTCGTCCACTTTACTTCTTCACATTCATATTCCAAATACTACAGTTAACACCCCCTGTACTTTCCCTTGGCGTTATTGTCTGTTAGTTTCTCATTAATATTGTCGTCTAACAAAAGATCAACGAGCCCTTGAAAAATCATCTCGCCGTCCTTATTCATAGCGAGGGTCTCGTCTGGCAGACTTAATGCCTCAGGAGTATGCGAGGGCATTATTGGTCAGCTGCCAGCTCGTAAAAAGATCACGTGCTACGTTGAGGCCAACAGGCCAAAAAAGAGTGATTTCCACACTCGCCGCCATGGCTGCTACTGGCGCCGGACTAGCACTCCTAGGTTTAAATCAACATATATACCCAGAAATTGGACGGGAGGGATGGACCGCCGCCGTAGCTACAGTGGTAGAGCATCGGACGCGTTATTCGAAGGTCGCAGGTTCGGTCCCTGCCGGCGGCAAGTCATCTTTTCGTACCACTTTACTTTCTTCACATTCATATTCCAAATACTACAGTAACACCCCCTGTACTTTCCTTGGCGTTATTGTCTGTTAGTTCTCATTAATATTGTGTCTAACAAAGATAAACGAGCCCTTGAAAAATCATCTCCTTTCCTTCATTCATAGCGGAGGGTCTCGTCCTGGCAGACTTAATGCCTTCAGGTAGTATGCGAGGGATTATTGGTTCAGCTGCCAGCTCGTAAAAAGATCACGTGCTACGTGAGGCCAACAGGCAAAAAAGAGTGTTCCAACACTCGCCGCAATGGCTGCGACTGGCGCTGACTAACAACTCCTAGGTTTAAATCAACATATATACCCCAGAAAGTGGACGGGGAGGATGACCGCCGCCGTAGCTCAGTGGTAGAGCATCGGACGCGTTATTCGAAGGTCGCAGGTTCGGTCCCTGCCGGCGCAAGTCATCTTTCGTCCACTTTACTTTCTTCACCATTCATATTCCAATACTACAGTTAACACCCCCTGTACTTTCCTTGGCGTTATTGTCTGTTAGTTCTCATTAATATTGTGTCTAACAAAGATAAACGAGCCCTTGAAAAATCATCTCCTTTCCTTCATTCATAGCGAGGGTCTCGTCCTGGCAGACTTATGCCTTCAGGTAGTATGCGAGGGATTATTGGTCAGCTGCCAGCTCGTAAAAAGATCACGTGCTACGTGAGGCCAACAGGCAAAAAAGAGTGTTCCACACTCGCCGCCATGGCTGCGACTGGCGCTGACTAACACTCCTAGGTTTAAATCAACATATATACCCCAGAAAGTGACGGGAGGATGACCGCCGCCGTAGCTCAGTGGTAGAGCATCGGACGCGTTATTCGAAGGTCGCAGGTTCGGTCCCCTGCCGGCAGCAAGTCATCTTTTCGTCCACTTTACTTTCTTCACATTCATATTCCAAATACTACAGTTAACACCCCCTGTACTTTCCTTGGCGTTTTGTCTGTTAGTTCTCATTATATTGTGTCTAACAAAGATAAACGAGCCCTTGAAAATCATCTCCTATAAGTGACTATAAGTCGGAATATATTCAGACTAAAGTGACTCGACGTGCCGGTAGGCCCACGATGTGCACACTACTTCACTAGAAAAACACGTCGTAACGCTTGGCTCAAAACCAAAAAATGCAGCATAGACAACTTACTCGCTGAAGGCTTCGCATGATACTGATTTCCCACCAGGCGTGGGATCTGCCGAACTTTTTCCGGTCAAAATACTTCGGCCGTAATACTTCCCAAGGGACATCTGGCTTCGACGTGTTCGAACAAACATTTGCTTCTTGCGTAAACTTGGCAACCTCATTATGCCGTGCCAGTGAATCTGTTGAAGCACCTTAAGAGGCTTTACTGGATGTTCTTCTTGGCATCATGGCTTCACTGCCTGAGCATTACTCCCAAAGGATTGTATTGATCTGCAGTAGTGGCACCTGTGTTTGTACTCCTCACATAAGCGTTTATTTTCGCCATGGTAGGAAAAGGAAGAAACAGCGATGCCTCACATAGTGGAAAAAACGCAGTAAAATAGAAAAATAATCGAACTTCTTTTCCCACAGCCCCGTCGCCTCAACGAACTGTCATATTTGGTTTCCAAATTATCATGCTAGATGTATTCGCAATGCCCATAGACTGTCGCGCCGCCAAGCGGAATTCAGAGCGTCCTCTCGAAGAGGGTTAGTAGACGATAAAATGGCAGCACTACGCAGTCGCCCCCCTTGTTCGGCTGTGCTAACCTCAGTGTTAACGCGTTGGCAAGGAAGGAACACTGCGACTTTGCATGTTCCCATGAATCAGTGAACAAACCGGGCCCTCCGTGATACGAGAAATCTGATTCGTTCTTGCGAGACGCGAAGTTTTCGTGAAAATACGTGGCAACTCGCGCTTTCAATGCTAGCCCACAGCGTACGCGTACTATCAGCTTCGCGAGGCTTTCTGTAGCGACGTAGGTTAGTTAAATGTTATCGTCTGACATATTCAGTTGAAGCTCACTCTGTTTTACTTGCATATAGCATTGGTCAGTGTTTCTTGTAGTGCATGAATCCCATAACTGTACGCGGGAGGTCGCGCGGGCTCGCGATGTCCTCTTGAAAACTGAGCGACGACCTCAAGTTGTCGATACATTAAAATAGGGCTTCTATCGTTTGTCAGCAAAGCGCTGTTACTAATCGTGCGAGCGACGTTTCAATCATTCGAGGACGCCTCTGCTCCACGCCTTTCGTGGAGCGAACACTTTCCACGCCGTCCTTCGCCAGTGTGTCCGTTTCGTAGCCAGAGCGCTGCGCCGCTTGTTTTCGTACGTTTGTTGATAGGTGGCAGCACACTGCAAGCGATTTGCTCATTGACCGATCTGAGAGCAAACTAGCAAAATGTTCTCCGCGCCCAGACATCGTTGTGACGACGCGGTGTAGTCGAAGTCGTTCGGCGGGAAAATTCTTCAGATTGCTTTCAGCAGTGATGTGAAAGAAACCATCTTGACGACGAGGATTTTTCACTGGACGTAGAGACTGTGAAAGTGAAAGCACCGACAGTGACAGCGACGATGAACGATAAGCTGCTAAATCACGGGGAGCGAGTTGCACTTCACGTCCCCTCGTGCGTTAATGTTCTTTCACGCTCGTAAGTCACTTTGATTGTATTTAATGTATAATATCCTTGAGCGAGATCAAAATAAAAGCATAGTTCCTTTGTGCATTGCATGTGTCACAATTACTGTGGATATTATGAGCGCCGCGTGCCGCTAACAGGCTCGAGCTCGACGAGCGAAGCGAAATGGGTTAGAGCGATGGAACGTGCAGTCACGGCCACAATCCACGCCTCTCGGCTAACTTCTTTGACGTTGCGAAAAGGATACGCGTGCATTCTTTTCGATATTCATGTTTCGATCGTGCTGATCGAGCCTGCAACCTGCGAGTGAAGTGAATTGCACACGGCTAGTCTCAGCATGGCTGTGACACGTTCTGTTGAAGACGTAACTCCGCGTTCCCGACTGTACAAGTAATGACGACGGCGTATTATGTTCGCAAACCATCACCACGTTAAACGTGCGGTCCCGTGCAGCAGCGATGTGCGCTACTCGCTGGCGGCCTACTACTGCGACAAATCCGTCAGTAGGCTCGGTACGTACTACCCTCGGAGTGCCGTGCAGCTCATACGTCAATTCTAGTTCATGCAGTTTGATGTAGCACGCACAGGATTTCGCAAAGCATCGTTATGCACGGTAACGGAGCTGAAATGTAACCTTTCACACCGCAGCAAAAAATGAAGTGGCGAGTACTTAGCACTTTCCATGGTTTGGGAAAGTATCTTAGTCTCATATCTAATTCAGCGCAGCTCATGACTTCATCCGGTGAGAGTGGCACGGGACGTAGTACGACCGCACGTACTATCTGTTCCTATGCTAACAAACGGGTTGACCCTCCTCCTGGCGCCATCTTGAAAAGTATGGTGCGCCACCTATAGTTCGTGGGCATTGCGAATAAGACTGAAAAAAGCCGGCAGATCCCACGCATTGTGGGAATCGATGTAATGCGAAGCAGCCAGCAAAGAGCTGCATACATCGTCTTGTATGTCACAAAGGAAAATGCGTGTCATGATTTTCATATAAACTCCTATTATTTAGGTTCCTCACACAGTAACGTCGCGCAATACCAACTTCGGGGTAAATCAAGCTAGCGAAACGGCCGCCAGCGCACCATGAGCGTGGTACGTAAGTCACGCTGTACATGACATGCATGTCATGACTTTCATGTTAACTCGTGTTATTCATGTTCGTCACACAGTCACGTCGCAAGATACCAATTTGGGTGTATATCAAGCTAGCGAAACGGCCGCCAGCGCACCATGAGTGTGGCACGTAAGTCATGTTGCACATGACATGCGTGTCATGATTTTCATGTTAACTCGTGTTTTTATGTTCGTCACACAGTCACGTCGCACAATACCAATTTCGGGATAGATCAAGCCAGCGAAACGGCCGCCAGCGCCCCATGAGCGCGGCACGTAAGTCATGCTGTACATGACATGCGTGTCATGATTTTCATGTTAACTCGTGTTATTTATGTTCGTTACACAGTCATGACGCAAGATACGAATTTTGGTGTATATAAAGCTAGCGAAGCGGCCACCAGCGCACCATGAGCGTTGCACGTAAGTCATGCTGTACATGACATGCGTGTCATGATTTTCATGTTAACTCGTGTGTTATTTATGTTCGTCTCACAGTCACGTCACGCAATACCAATTTCGGGGTAGATAAAAGTAGCGAAACGGCCGCCAGCGCACCATGAGCGTAGCACGTAAGTCATGCTGTACATGACATGCGTGTCGTGATTTTCATGTTAACTCGTGTCATTTATGTTCGTCACACAGTCAAGCCGCAAGATACCAATTTTGGTGCATATAGAGCTAGCGAAACGGCCGCCAGCGCACCATGGGCGTGGCATGTAAATCATGCTGTACATGACATGCGTGTCATGATTTTCATGTTATGACTTGTCATTTATGTTCTTCATACAGTCATGTTACGTCATACCAATTTTGGTGTACATTCGATTAACCAAGCGACCAGGAGAGCACAAAGTCGTAGGCGGCTAGATAGATAGATAGATAGATAGATAGATAGATAGATAGATAGATAGATAGATAGATAGATAGATAGATAGATAGATAGATAGATAGATAGATAGATAGATAGATAGATAGATACGCTCAAAGTCGCAGAAGTTCGCTAAGAAATGCTTCGCATTTAAAAAAAAAAGGATGCTGCTTGCGTTGTCATTTTGCTTTGATATACGTGGATGCTACAGAACTTTCAAAACAACGAAACCAGTGGCATGATGCAAACCCAAAATCATTATCACACACCAAGGAATTCACAACTGCTTTTGCCAAGGAAAGCGCGCCCTATTTTTGGAAAGCCAATCTGTATAATATTTCCAGTACTATTCAAGCATTTTGGGTAGATATCCTGCCTGCCAGTCAGGAAACTGGCGAATTACACCGCTTCTTTTTTTCGTACAGCTTCATGATATTTTTCTTCACATAGAATCAGTACCACTGGTGGCGAAACGCTTGAGCGTCAGCTTACTATACGGGAGGTACCGGGTTCGATCCCCACAGCCGGCCGCCCGCCCAGCGGTTTCAAATGGGTACAGGCTGGCCTCGTAGTGGTGTTACAGTGCCGCTATGGTGCGGAGCTTAAGACGCTTGGATTGCCAACCCGCTGCACGGGAACAGTGGTAGAATCAGTACCACGTACAGGAAGGTAAGCATTTTTTTTTTTGCGCTGCGAAGGTCCCTGCGATATTGAATTGGTTCTTTGCGCATGAGATATTCGGTACATTTTTTTCTAAGTATAGTGCTTTGTGGGTTCGCCATGTCCTTGATACATCATTCGAAATTTACGTGCATTCTTTTCGTAATATTTTGGTTTATCCATTCAGTACATAATAAAGTCTGTCCAAAACTCAACCAAGAAGCTCATTAAGTGCGTAGTGGTATAATTTCACCGCGAAGCTTTGATGTTCATGAAAGCGATCCAAATGCTTGCGTGCTTTGTTGAGCTATTATTCGTTGCTTTAGATTATTCGTGGGTCACAGGATCGCAGAAGTAATTTGTATCGCCTGCCGCCTCCTGACTTAGCACTGAAACTCTTGACTTTCGCCCAATAATACAGGCTTGGCTTATCTAATATTTTTCTTCATTAACTTTCATAATGTAGGAAACCACTGAATGCTATATTTATTTTATAGCAGTAGGCAGCGGGAAAACACCGCTGGTCCGTTTGGAAGCTGTCCTACGCTGGCGCGGCGAGGAGGCGTCACACGCTAACGCGAAAGGCAAATTACGTAACTGTGTCGTCACCGAATCAAATCACTGCGCACACCGCATTTCACCGACCATGATAGAGTTTCCTACAATATTGGAGCGAAAGCCTCCGCTGCGCTGAGGCTACCGTAGTGCTGCCAGTCGGCGCTCGTTAGTGTCATGACGCATAACTTCACTTTACCGCACCTAGATGGCGACACCACCCCGCCAACTAAAGCCACTGTGACAGGAAAGTGAGTGTGAGAGATAACGGGCGCGTTTGTGAAGCCTCCTGCATGTCTGACGATAACGCAGCTGGTAGAGCTCCCGGCAGCTATTGTCGCGGATCGATAGGTCATGGACTCCACTCCCGTCAACGAAACTTTCTTTGGTTTTCTTTGCCATCTGATCGTATGCATTTTACCGACGTCATTTCCGTGACGTGAATACGTCAGTGAAGTCTTGGTGTACCCCGGCATAAAACACTCTCGTGTTAAAAATGTTCATTTTTTGTTATACAATAAAGCTAGTGTGAGCAAGGGGGGGCGACCATGGCGGAATGTATACAGATGGACGTACTTGATAAAACTCACTTAAGAGCTTTGCACTGCTTAACTGTTGTCTCAGCAGAAAAAAGAAAGGAGAAAGAGTTGGTGATAAAATATTTGCAAGCTGCCCAAAGTACGGTTTCAGCACCATACCACTGTTCGATTTCAGCTCGTATTAGTTTCTTCTGGCGTACTCATACGGTTCTTTTATTTCGTGAACATACTAAGCACTTATGTACAGCAGTTATTTGAGCCTCAAGATGCCGACTCTACTAGAAGACAGGCTTAGAGTGTGCATTAAAGTGTGGTCATTGAGCAGTTTCTCTTTTTAAAGAAACATTGAGTCGCTTAGTAAGTGAGGGAAAAAAAACTGCAGCGCACTGTGACATGTTAGAAGACTTGTACCAGCCGCATTTTTAGCTATTTTCGCCAAAGTGATCTTATGTGCTCTATAGCGGCATATTTAAATAAATTTTCCCGACAGTTTCGTTCTTACTTTGACACCATGTTCCCCACTCGCTAGAGGGCCGACCACCTGTGGTGTGTCGGAAGGCCAACACACATAATGTGGAACTGTGCATCACAGCCCCTTAACAAAACGAGGCAGGTATCATCTATCGAGCATTGGGAGACATGGACTGACAAAAGTCCTTTATAAACCTGGTCAAGTTGTCTGTCGACCGAGGGCTAGGCTTCCATGAATGTTCCTTTTCTATTAATACATTTTCTATATATATATATATATATATATATATATATATATATATATATATATATATATATATATATATATATATATATATAGAAATTGAAATATATATTGAAACGAGCGAACAAGCGTAGCTTTTGTTCCAAATAATTAAAAGGTTAAAAGCTCATCACGGGATTGACGTTCCCCGACCGACGACGACCGCGGGATCTGTTTCAGTTACCTACGAGCAGTGTCCCAAAGAGTGGTATAGCCAGAATTTTGAGAAAGTGTAGCCGAAAGATAGCCATAGCTAAAAGAAGAGCAGAACATTTCGTAGCTAATGTAGCCATTTTCATTCCTTGACCCAATGAATTATACGGCACTAATTTTCCGCAACCAATCATTGCAAAACATGCATGACTAAAGCGACACTGCATCCGTCTAATATTATATTTTTGCTATACTTCAATAAACGTTCGTGTATATTTACCTCCCCTTGTCTTCTGAGACAGACCGAAGTAGCGACAGGGGGAACACCCTCGCCGCACCGGGTTCACACATTACTCGCTGTCCAAGGAAAACGCGACGCCTGCTTTTATACATACACGCTTCCTGCAATGGAAGCCATTGCAAGATGGAATCAGAGTGCTACATACGGCGCAATTTCAGAGCTGGTGTTTTGCTTCACAGAATGCAAGGCATCGAAGTGTGTCAATGTTGAGACGGGCTTTATATATATACCTGAACCTAGTTCTTGGGGTGTTTGCTAAAGCGATTCCCCGTTGTGGTGGCGGCGCATATAGAAAATGTTTGATTTTCTTCCTGGTACAGTGAAAGTCCACAGGGCAGGTATTTTTCAGCGATGCGTTGTCCTCGCTTACGAGCTAGTCTTATAATCCAATGTTCACGGCCGGCTGAACCCTTTGATGTCGTCTCAGACAGACCGTCGCTCTGCGAAGCGCGTAGAACACCAAAAGGCATCGCTACGGATTATCGGCGTAGGTCATGGTGGTACAAGGTTCTGCGACAAATTTTGTTGCGCGGAGCTTTCCCCCAGTCACACCGATGATTGTTTCAACCTATAAATCTCGCAGGTAGTTCGTTACGACCAAATATATGCAGCTCGACGTCGGAAAAGCTCAGGAGTGGTTATAAACGCTGCATAATAGTTGTACGGTGACGAATAATTGGGAAGGTTGGTGATCGGTATTATGATGCATACTTGCTGAAACGACCCGAAAGAGTGAATACCTTGGGAATTGCCTACAAAGGCTTTTTTTTTCGATGTTTTGTAATCGACGGCCAGTTAGTAACAACTGTATTTTTTCACGTTATGGACAGGTACAACATAAAAAGGGTGGCGCCAACTACGACCTGTGAGCATAGATATTTTATCGACGTATCAGACAGCGAAATATTTCTTGCGACATTCCCCATTCTGGGATAATTTTGTTCTGTTCTAGATGGCTTGGTGTGGAGAGGTTGATGTTCATTAATCGTTCCAGTGCTAAGTGGTTAAATTTCAGTGCTGAAATGTGGAGTTTTCCAGTAGCCCAAACACAAACCAATTGTCAAATTTCCTGTAGCCCAATAATAGCCACGTAGCCAATTCGCTCACCATGGCGTAATTTTTTGATTTATTTTTTTAACAAGTGTTTTATGCCGGGGTCCACCACAGCTCCACAGACGTATTTCCCTCACGGATATGACGTTGTAAAATATAAAGACTAACAGATGGCAAAGAAAAAACTACAAGGAAAAGTTCCGTCACCGGTAGTCGAACTTCGACCCCTCGCTCCGCAGCGCGCGGCGCGAAACGATTAGGGCCGCAAACGGCACGTTCTTCGCCATGCTAACGACTAGCTATGTATATACACCATTTGCCGGTGGCGGTACTGAGGGATGAGTGGTACATCAGCGTGTTTTCGTTATCACTAGCGAGATGGCGCGAAGGGCTCGAAGAGCGCGCTTCAAAGATCGACGCCCCACACGTCGCGATGAGTGCGCGCCTCTACAGGGCGTGGTCGATCGTGCGCGCGCTAATCTCTTGATGGCGGTGGTTTGTACGCCTTGTGCTCTCATCGCCAGTTTGCGTTGAGAGCACAAAGGTCACTTCGCTCACTGCAGCGGCCGCTTTTGCGAAAGGAGCGCGCTGCTCACACAAAAATAAGTTACAAATGTGACAGTTCGCGCTCATCCTGTGCATGTTCGTTCCGTGCGTCCTTTCTGCTTGAGCAGCGCGTTGCAAGTTTTGAGCTGCTTGCCGTTCTTCGCGTGGCATTACAATTTGTTGCTATAACATTCATTCCTTCGCCGTTGGGGTGAAATAATGCCCAACAAACCTTCAACTACGTCTGTGAAGCCACGTTTCACTTTCGTGTTATGGCAGAGGGATCAGCCATGTTTTTTTTGTTCTGTAGGCCAATTTGGCTATATATAGCCAAACCTAGCAACACTTCCCAGGAGAAGCAATAGTCTTTGCCGTGGGCAGTGCTCATCGCAAGGATCTTGTTTACAAACCCGAAGCCCTCCAACTTTCCCATGTTGTCGTCGAGTGGCGACCTCTACATCACTGACAGTTGATTCAATGTGCATGATATTTACGACTGTTACGAACAGCTAGGTGTCGATAGTTAGTGCTGCCAGAAACTTTAATTTTCAAGTACGCGGAACCAACAGCGCAGCGTACCCTACACCGGTGCGCGGGCAGTTGCACAGCACTTTTCGAAACTGGATTCTCTTGCTTCGTTGCACTTGAGCAAAACCGCTTGCGCCATGTAATGAACTCGTTCGCAGACGCGATTTGGCAATCCGAAGTGCCGCTATTTTGACACGTGGCAGTCGACATGCTCGAAATATATTTAATAAATTTTTTTACGGTTGGGTGAGTGTAAAAGTAAACATGATGTTGACTTAATGTCGACGGGCCGTATCACAAAATGCGGGACAACAGACGTGCACAACACTGGGATTCGAAAGCAGTTTCGAGTGGGATTCCCGTGGGGCTCGCAGCGAACGCTCAGTCAGTGTATTCCACGCTGTGCTCTGCAATGCGAGTTTCATACTCGAACAGAGATGCGAAACACTGATGTGGGCTCAGTGTACACGGAAAGAAATACGGCCTAGAACAGACAAAACCTACGAAGAGCCGCAGTTTTCAGCGAAAATTCGTTGTTTCTTGCTGAACCACCGTGGATCTGAGCAATTCAGCCGGGATTTCGTATCACACCCTCTTATCAAACTTTAGGCGGCATATGAACCTACTGCCACAAAATAAACTCCTGTCCTAATGCTGCTGTACTTTTCCGATCCAAGCATTTTCGATGGAGGCGAAAATGCTTGAGGCCCGTGTACTTATATCTAAGTCCACGTTACAGAGCCCCAGGCGGTTGAAATTTCCGCAGCACTCCTCTGCGGCGTCCCTCATAATCATATCGACGTTTTGGAACGTTAAACACCAACAATGATTAATTTCCGATCCAATTTTTGTTAGTGCAGCCAACGACATTACAGCACCAAAAAAACGAATGCTTAGTACAGTTTTTCCATAAGGCAACACCGGTTTCTCCGTTTAGAAGGTACAGTTTCACATTTAGTACAGTTTCACACTTACTTCAACTTAGTACGACGTCAGCTAAATAGAAAGCGGGAGTTCTTTTATAGTTCTTTTATAGCTTGTTTGCGCTTCGTGATTGTGTTTAGTGACGGGGAATACATTTGAGTACGTAGGTTATCTTTACCAGTCCTATCCAGGTGTGCTAAAACGAAACAATCACGCACGTAAGCTGCGAAGAAATTGAAACAACTGATTAGTCGTGATTAGTCGATGCGACTCCATTAAACGTACTACGTGCTGCGTGTTGGCATACACGACAGAACTTGCTGAAGCCACTACCATGTTCGACTACAACCCGACATGGCGCTATATGAAAACAATAGCGTTGAAGTTTTCAGTAGTTTTCATTTCTCATGATGCTTGCAGCTCATAATTTTGTTGTACGTTTGCTGTCTATAGCCGGTGAAATAAGCTTTGATGTCGAGACGCGACATGCCTGACGGTAAAATGGACAATACTTAACTGCTAACTAATTGTGAGAACTGAGACGAAAAGGCGCAAGACATAATTCTAGCACTTTGGCACTATTTTAACGACATCTGGAGTGCATTGAAATACGATCATATTGCTTCCACGCGTTTGCCAACAGCACCTCCTATGTTGTGACCGAGCGGTTATACAGTCGTCCCCAGCTTTCTTTAGCCAGAGTTTAAAAATATGCCGACGCATTCTATGACGACGCGGCCAACTGCATGTTGCTAAGTCATAATGATTTTTTGTGTTCTGCTTAAGTGCTTAATTAGGCATGTCTAATGAACTAAGTTTTGAAGTAACGAAGCTGGGCAAACAATCCCAATGAGGAAGTTGTAGATCGCTTTGCAAAACGTCCGATTAGTCAGTTTCTAACTTTTTATTTATTAAGTATTAGTGTTTTTCTGCTTACTACAGTTGCCCGCGAACGGCAAAAAAAAAAAAAAAAAAAAAAAACGCCAGGCTTGCGCTTAAACCGCAGCACAGTCACAGCGAAAGCTGGAAGAGCGGCGTTTCTAGAGCACGTTGGAAGCTCTCTTGGGGCTACAATACAAGTAAACTAGCAAGGTACCCACTACGCCATAAATCACAATTTTTTTGAAGATGGAAAGCACCTACTAAGCCATTATTCGTCATTCTGCGGAGAAGCGAGGCACCAGCTACACGTCTGTAAGGCATTACGTGCACTTTGTTGACTCGACGACTCATGACGATGAAGAATTATGGCTCAGCCCGTTGTAATGGGTTGGAAGCTTTAAACGGCCCACCAGTTATGTAATTTGCATTGGGGACGCCCGCTCGCTATTTTCCTCTCCCGTCATGCTGTATAACATACGTTGACGTGGGAGAGAGACGGGGGGGGGGGGGGGGAGGCGAAGAGCTTTACTGAGACCCCGAGGAAATGGATCATGCGCTTATGGGCTTCCTTGGCAACCAATACAATTAAGTGCACTTGCGAAGAACCCACTACGCTATAAATCATTGTAATTTTTGAGAAGTAGGGCAGCAGGCACTGTGCCATTTTTAGTCATTTTACGGAGAGCCATGGTACCTGCTAAACGCATTTAATGCATTATGCGCACTTTGTTGATGCTGTGCCTGATGATGACGAAGAATTATGGCAGAGCCCTTTGTAATGGGTTGGAAGCATTTCACAACCTACTCGTTGCGCAATTCGCATTGTGTGACGCCTGGTTACAGAATTCGCGTTGTGTGACGCTTGGTGCTTATCTTACTCTTCTATGACGCTATATTGCATATGCTAATGTGGTTCCTTCCCGACATGAAGCCTGTATAGGACCTTTTTGCAAAGCAGTTTCAAGCACCGGCATGGCTCAGAGGTTGAATACTGGGCTCCCACGCAGAGGGCCCAGGTTCGAACCTCGTTCCATCCTGGAATTTTTTTCTTATTTCGTTTTTTAGATGTGAAGCATCTTATGGTGGAGTTCAATCCGGTGGTGGTGGTGGCGTGCGGCGTGACCACCCTTACTGCGCATGTGCAAACCCTCTCCACTTCCCCTCTCCCTTTCCCCCTCTCCACATCACCTCTCCCCTTCCCTCTCCCTCTTCCCTCTCCTCTCCCCTCCCTTCCCCCTTCTCCCCTCCCCCTCTCAACATCACCTGTCCCCTTCCCTTTCTCTTCCCTTACCCCTCTCCTTTCCCCCTCTCCACTTCCCCTCTCCCCTTTCCCCCTCACCACTCCACCTCTAGAACGCGGGCTTTACATGCCGAAACACTGCTTCGCATCGCCTCATGGTCCCCTTTAGCGGGAGATGGTGTGATTTTTTTTTCTTATTTCGAGCGATACTGGTTACGGACACCGGTGGCGGCGGACAACTACGGCGCCAAAAACGGCCCGTGAAATGATCTTATAACAGCTTTCGCTGTAAAAAAAAAATGAATTACCACGTGACATGCCCGCTTGCGCGCCGTGATTGCAGTGCTCCCTAACGTTCCGCGTGAAAACGACCAGAGCCTTTCGCCGGCTGTGCCGTCTCGACAGGGCAGCGACGATGGTGGCGTCTGTGCGATTATGCACGTTTTGCTAGCGGCAACACAGGAGATAACCGCTGCGTCTGCTCATCGGTGTCATGAACAGAAGCGAAGGAAGCATGTCGTTTCTACGCAAGACGTTACGGAGTAATAGAATTACGGCACGCATAGGCACGCAATCGGGTATGTCACGTGGTATTTTTCTTAAATTATTATTTCGCGGGTATCTGTAGTACGCATAAAAACAGCAATACTTAAAGATAGAAAGTTAGAAACTGTCTAAGCGGACGTTGTGCAAACCGACCTACAACTTTCTCATTGGAACTTTTTGCCCATCTTTTGTAATCAGGTGGCAATAAGGCTAGAAAAACTGCAACGAGGAACAATAAAACAAAAACAATGCACGCGATGACGTCGTCATCACATGCTTCGGGTCGTCTTAGGCGAATGTCATGTGATGATGCCGTCATCACATGACATTCGCCTAAGACGACTCCAAGGCGTAAGCCATCTTCTTTTTCTTCTTTTCTTCTCAGTCGATGTATTGATCGTATTGATTATCGTACATTGATTGATCCTATATTGATTATGTGCCCTTCACGAATTACCCACATGGGTTCCTTCCACGTTACGCGGTGTGATTCTGCTTCACCGCCTAATAGGTCAGGCCTCTCAGAGTGAATAGGCTTGTCCGGTGGTTATTGTTAAAGAAGCTAGATGACTTTATTCACTTCTATTCTCTATGTTCACTATCGCTGCCTAAATAATGACACTCGCAAAGGCTTGTGCACCTCCCCGTCAATGGATGATGCCCTTTTTTGGTTAGGCGGGTCTGAAATCTGTTCACTCGATTTGCGCTCTAGTTTTTCGCAGGTACCGTTGGTATGTACGTTGACACAAAAAATTGGATCGGTCGTCTTGGAATCTACAACGTAAAGAAGCGCACTTGGCCCTAAAGTGAATCTTAAATATTTTGCATAATTGATCTCGGTTAATTAATCTATTAAGTGCAATATAAATAATACCATGGCGAGCGACGCGTGACGGCAAACCATATGTCGTTGGTTTCATTCAGTTGCGGTTAACTTTTAAAAAAAAATTGGTTCTAGCTACATGAAACATCCTTTACAGCAAACACGGCATAAGTGGACTAAAGATATTTATAGTTGATGATAGTTCCATTCACCCTAGTATTAAGTTTGCCATGCACCACTCTGATAGTCAAATTATCATGCCCGACAAGACAGTTCACACCAAAAGAGAAAGTAAAAGAAGATAACTGCGCTATACAGAACGCCACTGATAGTCAGCAATATTTATATTGCACTAGGGATCAGCCCCGATCCGTAAGCGAGGAATCTGTCGGACAGGCAGAACGCATAAGAGGGTATTGCAGCAACGACAGCGATTACGCTTCACATTTAAATAACATAAGGCCACTAAAATGTTAGACTGAATGAATTTACACACACGACGCCTCAAACAAGGCTTCAACGTTGCGTGTAACTTAGAAAGGAAAACGGTATTAGCTAAACGAAAGTCTAAAATGTAGTCCACTAAAGCTTTAGTATTCATAACCAAATAATATGATGCGCTTCCCAGCATAAATAATATCCTCTGAAAATACTATCCAATATTATCAAGCAATGAGCGCCTTAGGTAAGCGTTCTCGCATGTGGCAAGAGTCACCTGTCGCGTCAATAGAATAGTTGGAGACAGCGCATGAAAAAGTGTTCCCTCAGTTATCATGAACAAAATAGTAGGTTGTTCTATTGCTTCTTACGTTCTGAAATACTAATTTACTGCCATACCCGCAGAGTGCAAACCTTTCCCACTCTGCTGTCCATGCTTCCCGCCGCCACATTTTTTTAAGAACCCCGAGCCATACATATTTGCCGTACTTACTTACCCGACCATTGTTACAGTTTCCGGTTTTTATCTGTGCTTCTTGAAGGAACCCAACACCAGTACCCCCATCAGTTTCCCCCTGCTATCGCAACGCCAAACATGCCTCTGTTGCTTCCTCCTTTCCGTGTCCTCTCCCATTTATTATTATTACTATTTGCTGTTTTCGGTTAATTAGACTTCAGTTACTTCTCGACGCATTACTTTCTTTCTCTTTCTCCTTATTCCCCACTAAACGTGGCGGAAATTAAGCGAGGCGTGCTTATAAAAACACTGATGAGGGAAGCACATGCTGCCCTGACGAAGACAAGATGCCGTGTCGAGACGTTGGCTCCAGCGAAATTCCTCGTTCAGCAATGCTCGTTTGTTCAAGCCTTCGTCTTCTAAACGCCTGTCTTGTCCTGATTCCTTCTTAGTTACCCGCAAAGAAGAACAGGAGCACCTCTTACCGACTTCAAATCTCGAAAAGGAATTCAAGAAGAGGGCCACAAGCGCTGCCAGCGTGGTATTTGACGCTGGCATGACGCGAGGCAGAGTCTGTTGGCCTGCTGAGGCATTCAGTGCGCCGCAGCTCGATTGTACTGCCAGCGACGATGGGTGAGCGGAAGCTGAGCGTCGGGAGAACGCAAGTGCGCATATGGGCAGTGCACCCGTTGGCTCTCGGTCTTCTTTGTGTGCCCAGTTTTTTTATAGGTGCGGAAGGAGAAATTATTTTTCGTGCATGTTCCAGCGACAGATAACGCCTTAAAGATAGCGCAAATTTCTTCCGGCCCCTGCGGCGTTCACAGCAGTACTTGCAACGCCACGTGGACCTTAAAAGCAGAAATTAAAGTGTTTTGTATTTATCCCCATTTAATTAGCCTATGCTCTACTGCAACGTCGACGTGTTATATACCACATCGTATCAGTAATACATGCACTACAGCCACATAGAGCACTGTTGTTGTACAGCAAAATTCAATTTGCAGCTGTGCAAATACATCAACCAAGAGGCCGTACGTAATAATCGCAGAAAAAAAGACTTGGAGAAATAACGTATCACAAACACAACAGAAAAACTCGCACGGTGCCTTATGTATTCGGCTAATAGCTTTGTTACACAGGCAAGCTAACCGCAGTTACGACCAACCACGGTTAACCGCGTTGAACCACGGTTAGCGCCAACCACGGTTCGCCGATGGTACACGGTGCACAAGCGACCTCGGTTAAAGCGGACTTGCTTTGGCGTAAATGGCTCTGCGTCTGGCCGCAGTCCGGCGTTCAACTCGGCTGTTATTGCCGCGTCCACTTTCGCATTCCTTGAGGTGCTCCGCAGGTGACGCTAATTGTTTTCCTAAAGCCTAATCAGGCTTTCTGTGGTTCTTGCAGTCCAATTCGTTTTTCACGAACGCTCGCGGCGAACACACGTCCTCCATGGAGGCCGCCATTTTCTCGGTTAGCCGCCAAACCGAGGTCGCCAAGCTTGGTTTGGTACAACCGCGGTTAGCCACATAACCGCGGTTTCGCATACTTTGTAACATAAGCGAGCCGCGGTTACACTAACCGAGGTTTAGGCTGTCCGTGTAACAAGGGTATCAGACGACCCGAAGGCGAAAACAATCCGGTGCGGTTATCATCATCATCATCATCATCATAATCACAATCTTCCTCTGCGGCGATGATGATGATGGCGACCATTATGGTGATCATTATCCTGGTACCACACGGTGAAGATGATTATCAGCATCATCAATAATATCAAATCAACATCATCTTATTCAGTGTGTGTTCAGAAACGAACGTCGGTGCATGTCCGCAGGCCCCGTTTAACTTCGCTGAAAAAAAATATATTTTGATGTTCCAATCCCCAGAACCGCGAAACCATACTTAGTTTTTCGAAACAAATATTTTGCCTCGGTAAAAAAAATTCGGAAGTCTCCTCTTAGCATGAACCGCCTTTTGC
>NW_023614844.1:300000-500001 GCF_013339695.2 Rhipicephalus sanguineus
ATGCGCGCACGAGGCATAACGGTGGTAGAGTGAAGTGGACCCCGTCACAGCGACCCTGGAGGTGGGGGAATACACTACTGCTTTTCCGTGTACCAGAAGACCGGCTCCGTGACTGAGGACAGGCAGGGGACGAGGGAGAGGGGGAGCCGTGAAGGTGTCGCGGTGGTGTACAGAGTATGATGAACCGCGGAAGCGTGTGCACGGGGTGTCGGAGGTCAGGCAAAATGGTGGCCGGCAGCCTAACTTCGTAGTCGAACCCGCGGCTCGAGTTAGTGCCATCTTCGGCAACGACGTGTAACTTGAGTACCTGCTTAATCTCGGCCAGCGGAGTGAGCCAGCGAAGCAGCAGCCCGGAGCCCACGAGCTCGGGACTTTCGACGGGCACCAGATGAACACCGCGTTCAACGTCACTCCTGTCTCCCGTCGGGACTTTCGTAATCCTGTTACATCCATTGTTTGTTTATTCATTGCGTGTTGTTTTTGCTATTTACATGCTAGAGTAGTGTTCGAGCGGGTTGGGAAGTTCTGAGTATTTTAAGGGTTAGCCACCACCAGGTGAGCGTTGTGTGTCGCGTAGAGGCAGCGAGGTTTCTCACACGTAATCAGTGCATTTTTGCTTGCCTAGCGCACTTTATAGCGTTGCATTAAATTGGATATTGTTTTGTTTACGCTGTCTCACGGCTCTTGCCCCTGGCCTGCGTTACATCAGCCTTGGTCCTATCGCCGTGATTATCCGTGGTCAGCCGTGGTCCTATCGCCGGTGACAGTCGAACCACTTACGTGCACGCGGGGTGGGTCCGTTACGTACTCGTCCCCTCCAAACGGAGAGTGCGGGTATCATAGATGTCGGACCAATTCGTAACGTGACTATTATGGAGTATCTACATCATGATGACGCAAAGGCGCTCACAGTCGGATACAAATTAAAAAGAACGGAGAGACCCCCCCCCACCGATCGCCTCCGCGACGAAGTAATAGACCCGCTCATGCACTCTCTAAAGTTATCCGAAGGCGGGGTCAACGGCACTCCGGCTCATGTCGTCACTCTGGTGTGCGCGCCCATTGGCGCAGGCTTCTGTGCATCCGCCTTTGAGGAGGAAACGCTGCGGACTTCTAAAGTTGTATCCGACTATAGGAATATGAAGGCTCGCAGGAAAAAAAGAAAGGGAGAGAAGTAGGCAAAAGGCTGTCTTCGTTCTCGTTTGTTTTAGAGCATAACACGCGAAAAAAACGCCAGCTTTTCAATACAGTGTAGATATACACTGATCGACCTGATTAAAGCCATGCACGAAGAACTTAATATAAACATAACTGGTTACAGGACAAGTAAAAATGTGAGGGCTGGCTATATGTCGCATTCGCCCGTGAAATTTTGGCGGATAGTGCTCTATGTCACCATTCTGGCAAACAAAAGGAATCTTGAGACGCACTGCTAACGTGATGTATTTATGGTGTCAGGGCGCGAGACCTGCGTACCCCTTACGTCTTTGGGGCGTTCGCGGAACTAAATAAATTACTGACGATGCGATACATCCAACGGGAAATGTGAGCGGCGCGCAAGCATCTTTCATATTGCGATACAAATGAGGCACAAATAATTGAGAGAGAGACGTAGGCAATATGTAAACCTCGAAAGTTTTAACAGTATCGCGGGAGTGTTAAGCGCGGGATGTGGTAGCCCTCATCTTCTCGAACGGCAAAGAGATCTGCCGACGATGCACAAGCGCACAAAGCGCACTGAACTCCGATCGCCGCCTGCTACGCCGTTATAACCCCAAAAAGAACGGCATCAGTGGGCCTTTCTCGGCCTCCTCGACGCTCACGCTTTCCAAGTTGATGTGTATGGCACTCATGGAAGAAAAAACAAAAAAACAAATGGGCTGATAACGCAGCAGAAAACACCGGAGTGGAATGCGCCTAGCAGAAGAGCACAGCCGAGGACACTTGCACTTGGCTGCGCATAGCGCACATGTGCATACTTTTGGTCTTTTCTCCGATATGGTCCGTTGTACAGCACTCTTTGCTTAAGGAGTACTTAAAGATATGCTGAAGTCAAAAGTGTAGCAGACGGCGCTCGCAATTCGGTTTGATTTTCCCTCTTGCGCATAGCCGACAGATCTCGTTAGCTTTCGAGAATATTAGATGCTACCATTTCTCAATAAAGTTAATTCCATCCTCCCTCGTTCTCACGGTAACCTATATTATAAAGCGTGGTGCGAGTTAAATAACGACCGGGCGTCACACAATGCGAATTACGTAAATAGTAGGTCGTTTAAAGCTTCCAACCCATTACAAAGGGCTCAGCCATAATTCTTCATGGTCAACCGCCGCATAAACAGAGTGCACATAATGCCTTACAGATGATACCTCGCTTCTCCACAGAATGACGAACAGTATCATGGTGGGTGCTTCCGAAATTCACAAAATTATGATTTGTGGCATAGTGGCGTAGTGGGTACGTTGCCAGTGTACTTTTATTAGTAGCCACAAGAGAGTTCATTACGGGCTCTAGAAATACCGCTCTTCCAGGTTTCGCTGTGACTGTGCTGGGCATTTCCGCGCAGGCCCGGCGTTTCTTTTATCTAGCTTTGCTTTCTTTATTTCAATATCAATGCAGTATTGCAGGATAATGTTTGTATGCGCAAAAGTTATTGCTATTGTTTAGAAACATCTTCCTTTGTATCGCGGAGGCATGCAAAATATGAGCAATGCGGTCTCGTGGGCGGAGCTTAAATTTATTCTTAGGCTGTCACCGACTATAGTTAGAGTAGAAGCAAATTACAAAGAAATATTGCTCCGGATACCTTCTTAGCGTTTGTTCACGCTATTCCTGAAGCTGTAACTCCTAAAGCGCTAGCAAAATGCCTAAGGCAGGGACAGGGTACCATACACTTTGTACATTAAACATTAGAGACGAGCCTATGATCTTTCAAACACCAGCGGTTAGCGAGTAAACGGCGTGTAGCCGGAGCTAATCGCGGAGACAAAAGTGTCGCGCGGTGGACTACCGCCTCTTTCGAGAGATTTTCGCCACTCTGTGTGCGACACACCAGGTGATGTCGCGTCGTAGCCGCATACGCTTGGCAAAGCCCAAGATATATGTCACACATTGACAGGCAACACTGGCGTAAATATATACGTGCGCACATTGTGGTGTTCTGTAGCTTTGTTGGGGTGTCATCATCTCCAAGCAATCTATCCTTGCCGGTGGCCATTTCTTGCTTACATCTGCTATCGATTAGACAGAAGTGAGCCTTTTCTGGTGCTTTGACATTACGCGCTGAAATTGTTTGTGTACTGTATGAGGTCGCGTTGATTCGGCTGTTTTGTTCCCTCGGAATCGTCATCACACTCACCGTACACATATTTACGACACACCTTTTGCAGCTCTCTTTTGACCTTTTCGCTGATGGTTATCACAGCAACTCTGGAAAAGAAGCCATACTTTGTTTCCAGAATTCAAGGTTAACGAAAAACCACAGGGTACCATGTAATCGCCTAAGACGACTTGAAGTCGAAAGCCATCTTCCTTTTTCTTCTCAGTGGATATAGCCAGCCGTCGCGGTAGTCTAGTGTTTATGGTGGTCGACTGCTGACCCGATGGTTGTGGAACTGAATCGCGGGCGCGGCGGCCGGATTTCGAATGAGGCGATATGCAAGAGGCCCGCGTACAACGTAAAGAACGAACGTTAAATAACTCCAGATGGTTAAAATTTCCGAAGCCTGCACTACGGCGTCCCTCATAATAATATCGTGGTTTCGGGACGTAGAACTCCAACAAAACTGTTATCAGCCAATATATTGATCACCCCTCTCCCTCCCCTCCCCTCCGAAAGTTTTATGCCCTAACGTGGTTTCGCTCTTGCTCCAGGATCGTAGGCACCGCAAGCTTTCTGCACCTTACATGGTTTCGCGCAGCTTCCGTGGTCCGCCCGCCTTCGACTAAGCGACGATGTCGTGCGATGACGTCATCATGTGGCGTCATAATGAACTAAAATATTCTGGCGATCTGTGACGTCATTATGACGTGGGAAGGTAACGTCAATAGAGGCCTCATGTCATATTGAGGTTATGCGACATGCGGTAACCCGACTGCACACGTCTATTAGCTTGAGTATCACGTGATGTTTACAGACTGTGTTAGTGTTTTTTGTTTAGGAGCGAAGCTCCTTATAGCATCACCTGGTCGGTCGTCGCTCCATCCGGCATCCCCCCCCCCCCGTCGCGTCTCCCGTATCATTCAATAGATGGCGCTGTCCCATAGAGATGCATGCGAACTGCAGTTACGTGACGATACACTAGATGGCGCTGTCCCATAGAGATGTGTGCAATATGGCGGCTGGCTGAATGCACGCTAGATGGCGTTATAGGTGCCGCTGCTCTCAGATTGGCTACTGCGCCCGTTATCTCTCATTCTCCTTGATCGTCGCCGTACGTGGAGGAGTGCGGTTGCCGGATCGTGCTGCTTGGCGGACCATGGACGACGAGGAGGTCCGGGTGCGGAAGGCCGCTGCGCCTCGTGCTCTTCGACAGGATCCCGACGTGCGAGCTCGAGAGGCTGCCGCCAAGTGAGCGCAGCAGTAGTCAAAGGGGTGTATCGCTGCTGGGCGAAACCACTGAACATTTCACGGTGTAACCATGATTTCTTCAGGAGCTTCCCCAAACTCTTCATCATCCACCCGTTAGTATGCTGTAATTTTTCATCGTTCGTGTTGACCTCAACGCCGCTGCCACGATATATTGTTAGTTCTCGCGATGTGTCGAAGACCACGCCGACGGTGAAATTTCGCGCTCTGTCAGGCAACTAAGGGTTTCGCCTTAATATATTCCTTTTTGTGCCGTCTGTTCTCTGTCAAAGTTCGTTACAAAATTTCTTTCAAGCGCACAAAGCTCACGCAAACGTAATTTCGACGTCCGATTGCGCTGTCTACGCTCGTTTAAGTGAATTGATTGCAGGTCATCTGGGCATTGCGCTGCCTTGCAGTGCGCTAACACAGAAAAATATCTGAAATAGAAATGTTGAATAAAAGGAACACTGACCAGGTTGTTGTCCTTGAGATTAGAAAAGAGGAAATGCATTCAAATACGCCTGCAATGTAAAGAAGTCACCTTAGCTAAAGTGCCCACTCTGTGCTATAGCGAAGGTTTGTTCAAGTGACCATATAGTTGTCTTGGGTATCTGAAGGGCATTCGTGGTTACTCTTTTTGTTGACTCCTGCTTGGTTGCTGCATTGGTGACTGCCCTAGTAGGGTACACATTGTAGTCTAAATCATTCCCGTTTTGTTCAAAACACAAGTCCGACCCTACACCCTACTCTAAAGCGTCCACACATACGCTCTAAACACTTTATCTCTCTGTTGAGCTTCATTTCGGCTAGAAGGAAATTACTGGATGGCTCCACACGCATCGGTGGGGCCAAATAAACTAGACCAAGAATAGAGATGCCGTTTGTAAGGGCACGACCGATCGATAAAATAAGAGGCGCGACCTGTTGCATAGCGCTGAAACACGTGGGCACAAGTAGGAACGCTATTATGACAGTTTCATCCGCCTTGGCGCTAGTAAACACGCAGCCACGTGCTTTTAAAACAAGAAAGGAACAAAAAACGATGGTTAATTGTGGCAAGCGTGAGACGCTGTATCCTTCCATATATGGGTATGCCGAGGAGCTGCTGCGTTTCTTAGTATCATTGAACGACAAGAAAGGAGGTCAGCTACGGCGACCCCCAATTTTCGTATGGCGCTGAATGGTGTTAAAAGTCCTAATCATGAAATAAGAGATATTTGTTTCCGAAGAAAATGTTGCATACACAGGAGTATTTATGACCTCATCACGTAATAATGACGCGGTAGCGTTATATAGCTCGTTTCACAGAAATTCCGGTGTCGGCGTCGGTGACGGCGTCAATTGCGAGCGACAAATCTTGTCCGTGACCGAATAATCTAGAAAGATGCAAATAAAACAAGTTATGGAAATATTTTGGCCCCAGCGAGAATCGAACCCACGCCGTCTGCGTGGCAATCAAGTGTTCTACAACACAGCCACGCTATCTCATGAAACTACTGCGGAAACAAAAACTACATGAATGTCATGCAGTGGAAGGAGCTTGTTAACGTGTGTAATATTGCGTGGCAGAAGCGTAGAGTACGCCAGGCGTCAAAATATGTCAACTGCGCCACAAGCTGGTGTTTTAAAGGCCACCCATTACAAAGCGTTCAGACATATTTAATCATCATCAGCAGCACAACCACAAACAAAGTGAACTGCTGCATAGGGTTTCATCTTCTAGCAAACTGCGCGCAGCAGACGGGACACCAAGACGGAACGAAAGGGACAGACGAGCGCAGGGACAGACCTGCTCTCGTCTGTCCCTTTAGATCCTTCTTTGTGTCTCGTCTGCTGCGCAGTTTGCTAGACGTTGAAACCATACCAACACGGCCGGCTTTCAGCACCTGCGTAGGTTCGGGTGTTGCCTTATGGACCCGCAGTGGGCCTTTCGCTGATTCTCAAAAAGAATAGTTATGGCGTAGTGGGCACTTACCAAGTGTTCTTGCAGTTGGCATTCTAGGATAGTTTGAAACGGCCAATGTTAAGCGCACAGTCGTTCCTTTGCTCACGGCACGGCTGAAGAATGCGCCGAAAACCGAAGCTAGGCTAGCACTTGAGAAGGCGATGCGCATGAAGCCCGATTATGCTGTCGCGTTCTGCTCTTGAAGGCGAAGGTCAAGCGTCCTCTAAGTTTTTATTACTTTCCAAGAGTTCGAGGCTGCTCAAGAAAACCCGCAACGCAAGGACACTCGTGTTTTCTTTAAAGAACCTGGCTGCGACCCATCTTGTGGCGCCACAGCGGAAATTACTTAAATAGGCAGCCCCGCTGTTTTCTGTGGACGCATCGGGCCGCATCTTTTTTCTTTCTTTCTTTTTTATCGAGTGGCCGTTGCAAAGAAAAATAAAGACGCTGCACCTACGAGCTCGCAGAGACTTTGTCCGTCTTATTCGTGGCATGTGCATCACTTCAGACAGCAACACCAAGTAGTTTCATTCCTTCTTCCATCTGCGAGTTATATCTTTAGTAGTTGGCCACAATTTGGCCATGCAGCAATATTCCATAGAAATGCATTCCGACGAATGCGGACTCATAGAAATACGTCATAGCGGAATATACTGAGTGGTTGGAAAGCTCGCCGTTCTGGTGGGTCCGCGTAATTGGTGGCGCCATCTGGCTTGCTGCTCCTGTTTCCATGACGACGTAAGCAAGAACGTGCGAAAGATCTGCCTGACCCCGCCCGAAAGCAGCGGCACCTCATGGAGGTCACTTCTACCATCGTAGCAGGAAAAGAAGAGAAAAGTGTGATGGTTATACATCCTGAAGTAGCCATTGGTGAAAAAAATTTCTCGCCGGGAGAAATGATCGAGAATGATACAAAGTTGCCGCACATGACACTTAGCGCCTCATCGTGCCGTCCCTTCTCGCTTGGAAAGTAGAATAATCACCACACTGCTTATAGAGCAAAAGACCTGTATAACGAAGCGTGTGGGACGGCTATGGTTCGTTGTACACGTCACTTCGTCGTGTTTATCGCACACTTTATTGGCCTTAATAAAACAGGTTTGAGAGAAAAATATCTTTATTTGGAGCATATTCAATTGGTGGTAAGCAAGAAAATTTTTGCAGTTTCCTTCCGCCCCCTGGCACGACATACTGAATACCGGCCGCTGGTCGCATTGAATGCCGTTTCATCGACGCCGAGAGCGAATGCTGACTCCGTGGACTTATAAGCGTGTTAATGCGAGCCCGTTGGTAGGTATGCATAGTTAAATATAGCGCAAAGTAAACGTGGGAAAGATGTACGCAGGACAGTGCTGGTCCTGTGTGCATCTTCCTGGTATGTACGTTTGGAAAGCACGTGTGCACAGCGTCAGCATCTTTGTATGTGGCTTCGTGAATTCTAGGGACGTGCGAATGGTGAAATTTAGAAGCAAATCGCATACGAACTGAATGTGATCATTCCGTATCGAACACCAATACTTATAGAATACTATTCCAATAGATTTCGAATAGTGAGGAAACAATTTTCAAGACAGACCTACAATTGTACAATTTTCTTTTTATTTCAAACAAATATTCAGAAATATTCACAAACTTTAACATTGTAACATTAGCGTTACATTCAACCGACAAAAGATACCACAATTATGTACGCTGAAATAAGCTTGTATACAGTAGCGATTTGGTTCTTTGGGGTATTGTTTAACTGCAGGATGAAAACAGCAGTTAATATACACTATTCGAGTTGGTGTGAGCGATGACGTAAAGTTAGAGCATCAGCCTCGCATGCAAGAGGTCCGTGGTTCGAGTCCCGGTGCCGAGCGATTCCCCCCTAGATATTTTTTTAAAAGCCCACCTGATGATGGGATTGCATAAACGGACCTGGGGTGCAGCTTCACCAGTGACCACAGCCGGTAATGCCACCTCGATACAGTATTTGGCCACCACCAACCGCATGAATACACCAATTAACCATCGAACCTCAGTCCCCAGCGGCTGGGAAGCCATTGTCCGCGGTGGCGGTCAGACCTGCGACGCAACGGAAGGCTTGTTGACGCAGAACTTCGCCTTCCTCTTTCTTCACACAGCTCTTCGGCATTCGAAGGCGGCCAAACCAAAACTAAATCACCACAATACGAACGGTTTCTACCTTGCATGGGATCTCACGGCTCCAAGCACCTGGAACAGCTGCGCTTAGCGCGTGCAACGAAATAACTTAGGCACGATCCATGCTATTTAGGCTAGGAGTAATTAGGCTAAGTCTACTTAAGGCAAGTCTAATTAAGCTAAGCATGGCCTAGTTAAGCGTTGTTTAGCCGACTTAAGCGTGGTCAAGCCTAATTAAGCGAAGCCTAGGTAAATTCAACTTAAGAAAGACTTGTTAACGAGCATAATTACTAAACTAACCTAGATTAAGTTAATCGAGGCAAGCTGATCCGGATTAAGCTAATCCAGATGAAGTCGCATTTACCTAGGCAGGTCGGGGGTAAGCCAGGCTGGATTAAGGTAACCGGATTAACCCAACTAAGGTAATCCTATTTAATCCGAAAATCTAACCTGCCGATTTCTAACGCTAGTTGTATGTATGTTGATATTCTAACCCGGATTAACTTAATCCGGATTATGACAAATGCAGATTGAGTAGTTGCTGGTCATGGTCTGCTTAGCGAGTCCATGCCGGATTAAGCCACGCTTGGTGAAGTCTTGCCGGATCGAGACTATCCTATTCGTGCCCGACTGAGTCAGTACTCGGTTGGCCACCAGCTCCGCTATAAGTCCAGTAAGTGAGTTTTGTAAACAGCGAAGATATTCAAGGCAGCCGTAACAACTTTCGTGCATACAATGTGTACAAAAAAACTATCATCATCTTGAACAGGCACGCGCTCTCTCCATCCTCTTCACAGCGAAGCTGTTTAAGCCATCAGTAAGTTGTGCTCCGTCGTGGAAAACTCCTGAGGTGGGTATGCGCCACAGACCATAGTGATTGGGTAAGCCCCGCTACTGAGCACAGCAGGTACGGGCGTTAAAGGGACACTAAAGGGAAACAGTGAATAGGTTTAGATTGATAGAGTGTGCTCGGGGAAATCTTGTGTAGTTTATTTCACCACCACAGGTTTATTACTAGTGGAGAAAACCAAGTTCAAAGTTTCATTTTTAAATTTCGCGCCGAACTTTGTAATTCGTGACGTAAAAGGTTTCAAAGAGCATTTAACAGATTTTGGCGCCACTGGCTCGACGAAATTTCCACAAGCTCGTTATGTCAAGTCTCTGGCCCCCTCAGAGGACAATGTACTTCGATTTAGCCGATTAGGAACTACGTAGGCCCAAGCAGGCGCCGTCAAAAATATGTGACGTCACGGCAAATGGTGCGGGAATTCCAAGGTTGCGTCGCCACCCGTATTTTCTTTTTGCGCGTTTTCTTGCTTGTTAAGCGTCTGCGCAGAAAGCGTGGTCTTTTTGGTATCGTGGAGGACTACTTTACTAACGCGGGAAAATCGTTTTGCTCTTTAGTGTCCCTTTAAACGAAAACTCGGCTTGGCGAAGTAGAGCACATGAAACACGTGAAATAGAGAGATAGAAAGAAAAAAAAGAGTAAATAGGGAGAGAGAAGGAAAGAGAGAGAGAAATGTACTACAAAAAGAGATAGAGAAAGAAAGCGATACAAAGAAAGAGAAAGCGAAGAAAAATGGCGAAGCCTGCACTAAGTCGTGCAAGGCTTGAAAAAGCGAAGCTGGACGATTCAGAAGTCTTACAAACAGCCAATAACCTAGAAACAACTTAATAATGTTACAGGTAGCTCGTTTAATAACTATTCACAATGCACAGCGCAGGGTGGACAAGATGGCGACAGTCCAGCAACAACCAGCAAGCGACGTCGTCTTCCTCTTTCATAGAGCCACGCTGTCTGGTATCATAACCCCCCGGCGGTAGAAGCACCGTCTCGGTGCTTAATCTACACAGATGTGGTCGAAGGAGGGTAATAGGGCTTGAGCCGAGACACGTGAACGATGTCGCTCGTAGCTGACGATGACGGCGTTGGATCGGCTGGGATGATCTCATACGTGACGTCAGTCACCTGGCGAACGACACGGTATGGTCCAGTGTACCGTGACAGCAGTTTCTCAGAAAGCCCCACACGCCGAGTGGGTGACCAGAGAAGCACAAGAGAACCCGGGGAAAAGTGCACGTCTCTATGACGACAATCATAGAGCTGTCTTTGGTGCTCCTGCGAAGCTTCTAGGCGGTTACGGGCGAGTTGGCGCGCGTGGTCGGCGCGGGCGATGGCTTCGGCGGCATATTCGGTGGCGGAGGGCAGCAAAGTGTCCAAGGGTAGCGCTGGTTCTCGTCCGTATAGGAGATAGAATGGCGAGTAGCCGGCAGTGTCGTGACGCGAAGAATTATAGGCGAACGTCACATATGGCAAATGAATGTCCCAGTCCTGGTGATTAGCCGCGACGTATTTCGCGAGCATGTCGGTTATGGTCCTGTTGAGGCGCTCCGTGAGACCGTTCGTCTGTGGATGGTACGAAGTTGTAAACTTGTGCCTGGTATTGCAAGACCGTAGGATTTCTTCAACGACAGCTGAGAGGAAGGTGCGGCCACGGTCAGTGAGGAGTTGGCGTGGGGCTCCGTGCACTAAAATGATGTCGTACAACAGAAAGTCGGCAACGTCGGTAGCGCAACTCGTCGGAAGTGCTCGTGCGATAGCGTACCGCGTCGCGTAGTCTGTGGCGACAGCAATTCATTTATTTCCGGAGCTGGAGAGTGGGAAAGGGCCAAGCAGGTCGAGACCGACTCGAAAAAAGGTTCAGCGGGAACCTCGATCGGCTGAAGGCAGCCAGCTGGAAGGGCAGACGGCTTCTTGCGGCGCTGGCAGGGCTCACAAGCGGCGACATAGCGTCGAACAGAACGGGCAAGTCCAGGCCAAAAAAACCGACGACGTACACGGTCGTATGTGCGGGAAACGCCCAAGTGGCCCGCCAAGGGAGCGTCATGAAGTTGGTGAAGGACAGTCGAACGCAGATGTGCCGGTATGACGGGAAGTAAGTCGGAGCCGAGTGGATCGAGGTTGCGGCGGTATAGGATCCCGTCTTTGACGAGATACATTCGTAGAAGCGCGTCACGAGGTGCTGACTCAAGTTGGTCAATGATGGCTCGTAAGATGCATCCCGGCGTTGCTCTTCGCCAATTTTGAGCAGCTGCGACACAGAAAAACGTCTGCGATGGTGTCAGTATCGGCTGCTTCCTCCACAGGGTAGCGGGATAAACAATCCGCATCCTGATGCAATCGCCCTGTTTTATACGTTACAGAGAACGTGTATTCTTGCAGGCGTAGCGCCCAGCGAGCAAGTCGTCCTGTGGGATCCTTGAGTGAGGCTAGCCAGCAGAGCGCGTGATGATCGGTGACACGGAATGGGCGCCCGTATAGTATGGACGAACTTTGCGACTGCCCACACAAGAGCGAGGCACTCGCGCTCTGTGATTGAATAGTTGCGCTCTGCGGAAGATAGCAGTCGGCTTGCATAGGCTATAACACGGTCGTATCCACGTTGGTGTTGCAGTAACATTGCTCCTATGCCGTGCCCACTGGCGTCAGTGCGGACCTCGGTTGAAGCTGATGGGTCAAAGTGGGCCAAGACTGGCGGAGTGGTAAGCAGGGTCGTAAGTTGAGAAAAGGAAGAGGCTTGATCAGGGCCCCAGTAAAAAGGGGCGTCTTTCTTCAAGAGGTCGGTGAGGGGGCGTGCAATGGTCGCAAAGTCCTTAACAAAGCGTCGGAAATAGGAGCACAGCCCCACAAAACTTCGAACATCCTTTGGGGACCTCGGAACAGGAAAGTTGGTAACGGCGCGAATTTTCTCAGGATCTGGGCGCACGCCTGTGGCATCGACGAGGTGGCCAAGCACGGTGATTTGACGACGAGCAAAGTGGCATTTGGAGGAGTTCAATTGAAGTCCGGCTCTACGGAAAACGTCAAGAATCGCCTCTAAACGATCGAGATGCGAGTCGAATGTGGGTGAAAAAACAATAACGTCGTCGAGATAACACAAGCAGGTGGACCATTTGAACCCTTGGAGCAATGAGTCCATCATTCTTTCGAAGGTGGCCGGCGCATTACAGAGACCGAAGGGCATCACCTTGAACTGATAAAGACCATCAGGAGTGACGAATGCGGTCTTCTCGCGGTCCATCTCATCGACGGCTATCTGCCAGTAGCCAGACCGAAGGTCGATAGTTGAAAAATAAGTAGCACCATATAGGCAGTCTAGGGCGTCGTCAATGCGGGGCAAAGGATAAACATCCTTTTTTTAATCTTGTTGAGGTGCCGATAATCTACACAAAAGCGCCATGTGCCATCCTTCTTTTTGACAAGGACGACGGGAGAAGCCCAGGGGCTGCACGAGGGCTCGATAATGTCTTTCGTGAGCATCTTCTGGACTTCTGCTGTATTACTGTACGCTCCGACGCGGAAACACGATAGGGACGCCTGTGAATTGGATTGGCATCGCCAGTATTGATGCGATGCGTAACGACGGTCGTTTGGCTTAAGGATGTACTGGCAAAATCAAAAATGTCGCGATAGCGCTCCAGAACGTGGTAGAGAGCTTCAGCTTGATCGGACGTGAGGTCCGATGAAACCATCCGTTTAATGTCGACGCCCGAGGAAGGTGATGAAGTTGAACCACGGGCTGAGCTGCAGCAATCATCCACTCTGAAGGGCTCGACATGGTGGTCCTGAAGAGCGGTAATTTGGGCCAGAGAGATACCCAGGGGAGAACCTGTGCCGTCAGTGCGAAATTGACAAGGGGAAGGCAAGTGCGGTTTCCCGTAATTGTGAGAATCGTGTGCGGAACAGCGACACCACGCGTAAGCATCACGGCAGGAAGCGGTGCAACCATGTAATCGCCGTCAGGTACAGGTGGGGTGGAGGATAAGTCGACGTGTGTAACGGAGTTCGGCGGGAGGCGTATGAAATCGGTGCAGCTGAGACGACTTTGAGGTGGGTCGGTCGGATCGGAAAGGAGAGGCAAATCAAGGTGAAGAGAGCCGGCTGAACAGTCTATGAGGGCAGAGTGAGTGGCTAGAAAATCCATACCGAGAATGAGTTCATGAGGGCAATGTTCGATAACGGCAAAGAGAACGACAGTGCTTCTATCTTCAATAGTGACCCGGGCAGAGCACATGCCAATAATAGCGGCAGTTCCCCCGTCGGCGACTCGTACGGCTCGGTTTAGGGCGGGCGTGACAACTTTCTTAAGTCGGCGGCGAAGAGCAGCACTCATAATGGACACATGCGCCCCAGTATCTATTAACGCGCTCACAGGAACATTGTCCACAGTAACGTCCAAAAGATTCCGGTTCGTTAAACGAGGATTTCTTGCGGAGGTCGTCAATGCAGCTCCACCTCCAGAAGCTGCACTGCCTAGTTTTCCGGTCGGAGGCGCTGCGAATAGGTCGGAGAGGCAGCACGGCGAGATTGTGGGGGTGAGCGAGATTGACGGCGAGCAGGGGATGGTGAGCGGTCGTAGCGAGGTCTGGTCAGAGGTGCGGCAGGAGCAGAGAATGTGGTCGGCATAGAAGAAGCAAGCGCTGAGGACGACTGGTTGACAGAACTGGCCTGGTTTGGAGACCCATGGTGTGCCGGTGGAGCCCAGTGGTTGCGGCAATAGCGAGCGATATGACCAACGCGTCGGCAGTTAAAACAGATGGGCTTGTCGTCAAAGGTACGCCATTCGGACGGGTTGCGTTGTCGAGAATAGGTGGAAGCAAGTCGAGGAGCGGACGGCCGACGATAAAAAGGCTCAGCAGAGTACACAGGTGGAGCAGGATTTAGGCCGAAGTTCGATAATTCTTGACGGACGACGGCTTGGATCAAGGAAACCGTTGTCGGGGAAGGGTCAGGCGTTGAGAATGGAGTGACCACCGGTTGCGCTGCCTCAACTTCTCGACGAATGATGCGGGTGAGGTTGTCACATCGAGGGGCCTGGCGGAAGACGTCATCACAAGAGGAAGTAGGCGCTGTGTTCGGAAGGCGCGTGATGCTTTGAGGTACGCGGCGGGCTTTAGCCTGTTCTAGACGGCGGCATTCTTTAAGGATCGTGTCGATGCTCGCGATGTTGTTAAAAACCAGCAGATGGAAGGCGTCGTCGGCAATACCTTTCAGGACGTGATTAACTTTCTCGTCTTCCGACATGCGCTGGTCGGCCTTGCTACAAAGAGCCAGGACGTCAAGAATGTAGGAAACGTAGGACTCAGTCGAAGTCTGGGCACGCGTGGCGAGAGCCTTCTTTGCAGCGAGCTGACGGCCAGATGAATCGCCGAAAAGATCGCGGATCTTCTCTTTGAAGAGATCCCAGCTCGTTATTTCTTCTTCGTGGGTTTCAAACCATGTCCGCGGAGTGCCGTCGAGGTAGAAAAGAACGTTAGCGAGCATGAGTGTGCGATCCCAGCGGTGCGTAGCACTGACGCGCTCGTACCGGTTCAGCCAGGCGTCAACGTCGGTAGTACCATCTCCGGAGAAAGTGCCTGGATCCCGGGGAGGCGAGCATGTGACGTAGGTTGTGGCTGGGGCTGAAGGGGTCGGCGGTGATGAAGCTCCGGGAGGCGAAGTCGGTGAGGGGTCGCCGGTGTTGCGACCGCTGCGCGTTTCCATGGAGGTACGGGAATCGTCCACCTCCACCAATAATGTTACAGGTAGCTCGTTTAATAACTATTCACAATGCACAGCGCAGGGTGGACAAGATGGCGACAGTCCAGCAACAACCAGCAAGCGACGTCGTCTTCCTCTTTCATAGAGCCACGCTGTCTGGTATCAATATTACCTAGTAGAAGCCTGGAAACAATCTAAAAGTAACCAAAAAAAACCTAGCAACACCTAGCCAAAGCCTAACAACAATTTAGCATCACCCAGCTAAAGCCTAGCAACAACGTAGAAGCAACCAATTCTGCTTCAGAATCGTCCAGCTTTGCTGCTTCAAGCCTTGCGCTTCTTATTGCAAGCTTCGCCATTTATTTTGATAATGCTTTTTCGGCAGCGCACGTTCTCCGAATATAATCCATGGTATGCACGATTAAAAATTGAAGCGCCGGTGGCAGACTTATTGGAACAAGGAATATTATCTTTCGGAATACTACGGGGCTAACATTTACTGAATCAAGCCTTGCAATCCTTCAGAAAGCACTACAACCCAGTGCGATCGCAAACGTACTTTCGTTTATAAAATGCTAAAACATGCTGGGGCCTATAAAAATCCCGGCTTTTATCTAGGTGTGTCGTTTGTTATACGCGGTTACAAAATTTGAGGCGAAATTTCAGACGAGATTTCAGGCACTACGGTCCGAAAATTTACAGTGGCGTGGTATGACAATCTTTTAGTTCAATGATATAAAGCTTTCCTCTTTTTCACATGTCTGCCAATGTTGTGCTTATAGTGAAAGGATATCCGCTATTTACTTCACTCAGTAGTGTTTTTGCCGTTGGCATTTTTGTATAAGCCGCTTAATATAAAATGTTTTTACTCGTCGTCGTTGTATATTGTGGATATGAGTAGAGTGGTTGAGAATCTTCAATACCCAATTTCGAAATTTGTCGCTCCGGCATGTTTTCTCCTTGACGTGTACAAAAAGGCCGTTTAAATATTTAAGAGCAGTGATGCAAACTTTCCACGCTGTACCGAGGGTAAGACTATCCACAGCCTACAGCAAACGCTGCAGTTTGAGAAAAATAGCTCGCAAACATTTCCATCTTCATTTTACTACAGCTAAGCTGACAGGCACGATGAAGTTCGCGGCGCCCAAGTATCGCCACATTTAAGATAAATATTTGACGGGCACGGCTCTTCGAATTCTCATTCTCTACGCCTACGCGCATTTATACGCCTCTATTTATTGGTGCATTGGCAGCCATTCGAATCCAAGCGTATAATGATACGGCTGCGGAAGGTAGCTTTGACGGTGCGCGACGAGCTATAAAATATTCGAATAATTTTTTTTTCCACAGGGCAGCGCTGCTTGTCACTAGCTTTCTTAGCGTCGAGCGAAATACAGTTTTCGATGGTGATGTTGTTGTTTTCTGGTATGTCAGGAGAGTGCGTATGACTAGTCATGTCCCCCGCGTACTAACCCGGCATATGGTGCGTGGTCCACGTCCAAGCATATACAACGGCACGCTACTGAAAGGTGCGCATGACCCGTAGCTTTAATCAAGTCACGCCGAAAACGCACGTATTGTTTAGAACGGCGTGCAAATGGTGACTATTCATACTTCAGTACAAGAATCGTGCCGCGCAAGAAAAAGGGACAGGAAAAAACACTGAAACGACATCCAAGAGCGCTGTCTTCCTACTGCTTCATTTGGAAAACTTCAAGCCATCTTTTCTGCGTGCACGCATGAATGAACATTCAGATCGACCTGATAGAAACTACACTTCTTGGACGGTGATATTCAAGCTAGGACCACTCACACAGATATCCCAAGTTTTTCTATTATGTGCTGCCTTTAAAGCTCTCTTTTTGTTTTAAATTTTGCGTGTTCCAAAAATCTAGTCACAAATAACCGCACCGTGCTACTGGATCTGTTGCAGTAATCTGCAAGATGTCCTACAGTTATATTCTCTACATTTAGGTCATGCTCACGGGCTCTCACCGTCAAGCAGCGGTCTGTCTATCCAATGTGAGCACGACCACGGCTAAGCGAAATTTGGTGCACCACGTGCGTGGTACAACCAGCGTACCTGTGAACTGGTATTGTGGCACAACATGGCCGCTTTGGCTTGGCTAGCAAAGGTCAGATTTGTGCTGAAAACGGTATTCTCCGGTGCTATTTTGTATCACCGGATATATCACAAGTCATGCATTGGCTAGAACTAGTGTTAGATTTGTGCTATTTCGCACGCTGCTAAAGAGCAACTGTGAGACCGTACCTCTCTGCCATTTTGTTAAGGTTTTGCGAAATCCTGTACATGCAAGTAATAACTTTAAATTTACATTTGTTCATTTCTAACTCCTGGCGTGGGACTTTCTTCTCATGTTTGTAGGGCAGATTCGCACATGACAATGACGAGAGCTGAAGTGCACCCTGCCGAAACCAAGCTCTCAACTTGTATGCTTAACACTGCGCAATGCTGTGGTGACCACTTTTTATTAGCGAGGATTTTCCCATTACATTTGATACCCCTTCTAATGGCATTAGTGCGCAAACTATAACGCAGCAGGGACTTCTGAATGCGAGGGTTATAGAACAAGCAGGAATGGTCTTTGTCGAAAATTACCTCAAAGACAAGGAAGAGAATGCAGTTAGAGCCCCTCACAAAACTGCCTCGTGAGTCTTGGTAATATGTTAGCAATCTGCAAAATAGAACAGCACGAAGGACGGGAAAAGACGCATTAACCACAAGACGTAATCATCCATACGCCACGTTCAAAGTTCGTTGCATGTATGGCAACAGTTTCAGAATGTAGTCTTCAATCCATCTAAAAATTCCAACATGGAAATCAGATATTTTAGCCTTAAAAAAGTTCCTCTGTCACCTTTCGTTTTCCAACTGTGTAGTTCAGCCATTTGGAATATTTCTTGACTCAGTGGCAATTTCTGAATACGAGCATGCATACAATATATTATGTATTGAATTACGCGGTATGCCCCCCTCACACTATGATTCTTGGGGGACCTTTGAGGTATTCCTAAATAAATTAATACGGACACAAACAACCCAGATGGGAGCACCAACTACGCGTTTCGGCTGAGCCGCCATGACTGTGAGTACTGTTTAGGTCCTGTCTTGATCCCACAACCTTCGATGCTTGTGGCTTCGCACACCACAGACGGAATGGTTTTTTTTTTTAAATGCGGAGCATTTCTTAGTCGTACCTCCGGCGTCGGCGGCGCCGTCCACACCCCCACTGCGCATGCTCGGCTCGTCCCGCGCCGGCAGCAAGCCTCTCCTCTCCCTCCCTCCCTCTCCTCCTCCTCCCTCCTCTCCCTCGAACGGTGGGGTGTATATAAGCCGTGGAGCGCGCGTTCGGAATTCAGTCAAAGGCGTCTTTACTTGGCTTTCGCTTGACTTGACGCTTTGCTTTACTCGAGTAGATGCGATGGAAGCAACTGTACCTTCAATCTGCGTCCCACCACTCGTTGAAGGCAACGTTACCCCACCCTCACCGTCGTCGGCGTCAACAACAGCAAGCAACGCAGACGACAAGGCTGCGAAGAGACGAGCATACAACGCTGAACGCAAGCGTTTGAAGTGAGCTGAGGACCCGGAACTTCGTGCACATTGGAGCCGTTTAAGTCTTTTTGTGTGCGCATCGTGTAACAATTAAGCATTCCCAAACCATACCCAATTACGCAATATTCACGCGATACCCCCACCACTCTGCGACGCATTTACTCGAGTTCCCCCCTTGGGAAGATGCGGGCGACTTTTTTTTCGCCTACATTATTTCATTTCAGTGTCACAATTACATTACAGCTTAAAACAGCAAACTTAGTTTTCTATGCTTTTCTTAACTAAATTGTGCGTTGAATTTATGTGGTTATGTACTGGAATGCTAGACTGCGCTGCGGATAAATAAACCAAGTTGAGAGAGCGTCAGAAGGTGAAAAATAGACGAAAGCATAGACAGTATCGTGACCTACCACGATGTGATCGCCATATTATGTTACGAAGTGGTGCAGTGATGTGCATAAGGACTTCGTTGATGAAGAAGATATATGTTGCCGTCTCAGGGCATTCTCTTCCTTCAAGAGGGGATCATCAATGTAATCAAGAAAACTCGACAGAACCTTTCTTCCCATGCTGCAAAGGGAACAGTCACAGACAAGGTATCTGGTGGTCTGTTAGCAGCCGCACTTATAGCAAACAGGGTTTTAAAGCCTTGCAAAGCGTAAATAATAGATTTTGAGAATTGGGGACCCAAGACACTGGGTCTCCAAGCTGCGTTGGGTAATGTGGTCTTGTGTTAGGAGGATCAGCAGAGTTTGAGAATTGGATCAACCGCAAGCTGCGTTGGGTCAAACGCACGGGGAGCCAAACGTGGGAAATTAAAATCATGCGAGACGTGGGACATACTGCATCGTGGCGCGTGCTGCGTCTACGTCGTCTCGCTGGCCACCCAAGACGCCTTGGGGACCCATGCTAGTTTTCGATCTCTGTGTATTGGTTCAACGTGAGCGCAAGATCCCTAGATTGGCTTGGGTTCTGCCATGCACCCTGGCTGCTTGCAAACTTTTTGGCCCCCAAGCTCCTTAGGGCCCCAATTCTCGAACTCTGTAATATGCATTCGTGAGTGTCACGCTTAGTGACAGGCGGCGCAGAGTCGTTCCTTGTTGCCGTAACATGCCTGTAAGAAGGCGAAGTTCAAGATATGCATCCAGTCTGCGGGCGCTTACGTTGATAAATTCGCTTGATTTTCAATGTACCAGTGCAAGCTGGTGCGCGACGGACGAAGCCTTAGATGTGCCTTTACTGATAGTATTCATTGAGAACCATCCTGGGCACATGGTGCATGTGACAATTGAAACCGAAGCTGAAAGACTTGTTTCAATCTTCGGTTGCACCATGCGGCACGCATTTGGAGTTATGTGATTTTTTTAGATGATAGAGTACGTAATAAATGCCGCATGACACGACCATCCTTGCATACTTTTTAAGAATGTTTATTATGCCCGTCGTTGCCTCGTTTAGTTCTACTTGTTCCTTTCTCCAATTATTTCGTTTAATTTACTGATTAAAGGCTTGCCTGTTACTGCAAATACGTACGCAGCCATGAGTAAGGTGCGCATAAGAAAATCTTATCTGATCCTGCGTGCTATTTCCACTAAATGTGGTTATAGTTCCGAGAATGCGCAGCTCTCTAGGACCACAGCGAGTCGTATTTGAGGTTTAGGTACGTTGTCGCTTTTCAATAACGAGTGTGTTCATGAAAGGGTTCTCGTTTAATGAGAGCGTCATTGCTTTTCTCCGCGCCGTGACCTGCGAATGTTGTTTCTAAACGACAAATCCCGTAGCATATCTCTAACGAATCGCCTTGAGCAAATTTCTGAGCAACTGATTATGCCTATCTAGAAATGCGTGAAATAAATTAACCATTTTAATGAAGGTTTGCATATGCCATTGTCCTATTTTTGGGTGTATAAGGTAGATTCATGACATACTCAAGCGTCGCCATATATACACATGGTATAATATTTCCCTATCACTACGATTCTGCTACCTTTCCCGCAGGAAACGTAGCGGAATAGTACGTGTATACACGAAAGAAACGACGTCGTTCTAAATGTCCCATCTCTTCCGCTTTGGAGCTTTGTAAATAACCGCAGGCCTCGATCTCTTCATTTTGGTTCGTAGCATTTCGTTCACGTGGCGGTTGGATCAAAGAGGAAATCGAAAAAAATCGAGATCCGTCTTGGGCCTTTCATTTTCTCTAAGTGAAACCGTCGCCGTTGAGAGCTAAGATGGCGGGCCACGGCATCGATCCCACCGTTTCTCCTGTGTGGTGTTGAAAGAGCCGATCTCACGTTTTCATAGGCACATGTCTGCCTATTTCCACCATTCTTTCCCTCCTATCCGTTCGCCTTACATTGCTATTCGTTCCAAGTGATTCGCTACTCTCGTGACCTTTACGTCATCTTGTTTCGTATTCGCGACCCCGTTCATTGTTTTATGCGCGTAGGAGTTGCGGACCTGTAGGCCGATATTGCCTGAGAAAGCTTTTACTTACACACTTCCAACGACTTTCGCCCGCGGGCATACATCTATTCGTAGGATAAGCGAACGCCATTCCCTTGAGATACTTCAATTGTACTGAACATCAGTTGCTGATAAGCTGTCTGTATGTTCTTGCAAATTTTTTTCGCCTTGCTACTGGGTCTGACTTGCAAAGAAGGTCAATTCTGTTGAAAATTCATTTTTCTAATTGCCTATGAAATGTTGTGTTTTGATGAAATGTTATTTTTTGGGAATTGTGAATAAAATTTGTCACATCTGTCATCAAGTATTCATACAAATAAATTGTTTTCTTCACCCGTGTGTGTTTATGATAACTCGCAATACTGCTCGTAAAGGCCGCAGTGCACATGATACTTGAGATGCTTATTTATATGTTACAGAATCAGTATATTGGGAACTCATGTGATGCGTATGCCATATTATCATAATTCCCCATTTACAGGGCTGTATATAGGGAACCCTATTTGGTATGGGAGCCGCATAAATTGAACCCTTATGACGCGGACTCCGTATTAGCAGAAATAGGGATCCATATCCTGCCTATTTATGAAATTGTTTGCTAGGCTAATGCTGTGTGGTGTTTTTTTTTGTCTAGACAAGATTAATAATATCTGGGGTTTAACGTCCCAAAACCACGATATGATTATCAGAGACGCCGTAGTAGAGGGCTCCGGAAATTTTGACCACCTGGGGTTCTTTAACGTGCACCTAAAGCTAAGTACACGGGCCTCAAATATTTTCGCCTCCATCGAAAATGCAGCCGCCGCGGCCGGCATTCGATCCCGCGACCTTCGGTCAGAAGTCGAGCGCCATAACCACTAGACCACCGCGGCGGGGCGACTAGGCAAGATTGTCCCCCATCGCCAGGATGCGTATATTGCTCTAACGGCGGCAGATGAAGTTAACTGCGTGTGTCTGAAGTAGATGTTTAAGCACTTGTTTCCCAAAACGGCGTGCATAAACGCTTCAGGCGGGTGGTCCAAATATGTGGGCGCACCTTTACTTCGTCGGCTCTGGCGACTGGTGGCCAAGAAAATGCAATGAATGTTGCTATACCGATGAATGAAACCTTCCAAACTTTCAGTGCATGTTTACTTCCCTGCAACGCCTAGCGTGTTGTTTATAAGTCTCTTACTGATCGCCTTACTATGTACGTCATTCGACGTGCGGCGTTCCGGTATTTACGTAAAAAGTATTTTTTTTATGCTTCCGCAAAATGAATACAACCACTAGTCTTCATATTAACTTTTAACATGCAATTTAATTGATTTTATCAAAGGTACAGCATGGCTGTCTTGGCAATACCAAGCACAATGCTGAGTGACTTAATATAACATTTTGCGAGTTTGACAGATTCAGATACACTGCGTTTTAAGAAGCGCCTAAAGTGGTTAAAAATGTTTCAGGGAACAACTTTCGTTGTATGGTGATCAACTGGTAGTTTTATGTGGAAGGACTTGCATGTCTATGTTGCAGGGTCACGTGAGGTGCAGAAAATCACGTAAAATATTATGCGGGCGGCCCTCCACCTTCGCTTACGTGTTTGGTAGCGGCACTCACATGTCCCAGTTCGTCTACCTTGGTGCATTTCTTGGTTCAATTTTGCGCTGCGAACGCTGCCGAAGCAGATCTCGGAGGCCATGTAGAAAGAAGCGCGTGGTTGAGATCTGCCCCACCAGGTGCCACAACGATCCCAGCTGGTCACAATCTCTCAATGAACTCAATCCAATTTTAATAATAAATCCCTACAGTTTATTCATCTTTACTTAAAGTAGAGCTATATCTTATGTTATATGCACCAAATATGGCTCTTAACTTGGACCAGAAGCATCGATTTATATTTCTGGAAGAATTTTATCACTATTCTTAAAACCCGAAGTCAGTGCTCCACCTAATTTGCTTCTAAGAGAAACAAAAGTGCCAATCTGTGCCCGTGCCACTGAAAGTGAGCTTTCTCAATGCTCGTAAGCGCCCCAGCTATGCGTGTACTTGGTCCACGTTACTTTGCGACGTACTTTTAGTAAACAATAAACAGAACACGTGAACGAGCAAGCTACGTGTCTAATCCATCCACTTCGTCGGGTGACTGCTCGTGACATGTGTAAACACGAATAAACTGAAATCTAATAAAAAAAGAAAGGTTCTCGCAAAAAAGACTGCATTCCATATTCAGGACCGTTACATGCATTATAAAATTTCCTGCATGCTACTCTCTGGCAAGAGAAGAGAGAGAGATATAGAATAAAAGGAAGAGGTAGGGAGGTTAACCTGCTAGTAATAACAGGTTTGCTATCCTGCACAGGGGTGGGGAAATAGGAGTCGGAAATAGGACAGATAGAGAGTGAGATAAAATAAAAACAAACCAAAATATGCACATATGCACACACATGGAGGATGTTCCTATCAGAGCCGTTCTTGGTGTCTATTTTACACGTAAATACTTGTCGTTCACTAAATGCTTACGATATCTGTTGTTTGAACGCACGCATAAACGCCCTTGAGAATATGTTCCTTTGTGTAGCGGTGCAAATCATGGCTTTAGATATTTGAACGTTTTGGAAGTTATATTTGCGCGTTTATGGAGAGAAGAGAATGCTCTCAAAACAAAAGCAGAAGCGAAGCGGTATGCAGCAGAAAGATCGTGCTTCTGGTTCTCGCGTGGGGCCATGCTGCTTTGTAAATATAAAAAAAGGAACTTGCTTCTTTCTTTCGAACTTCCTCATGACAACATATACTCGGTCAAGGCACCTACTAGTATAATTAGGTGCTGACAAGAAGATGCGCGTAGGTGGCTGAACGTTTAACGTTAGCGACCTCTTGTCTGCTCAGTGCCTCCAAGGCGCAAAGAATCATTGAGTTATAAAAGTTTTAAGCGTCATTTGTGAATATGATTGTATTGTATCGATTCAGTAAGCAAATATTAGTAAAAATGTTTGAGATATCCTTTTAACCAGCCCATCAAATTGCTTAAACTGAACGCATTACTAAAGTAAAGAGAAAAGAGACAGCGAATATAGAAGCAATTGAGCAAAAACGCCAGGCCTGCGCGGAAAGCGCAGCACAGTCACAGCGAAAGCTAGAAGAGCGGCATTTCTAGAGTACGTTATAACTCTATTGTGACTGTACTAATACAAGTACACTAGAAACGTACCCACTACGCCACAAATCATAATTTTTGTTAAGTTGGGAAGCACCCACCACGACATCATTTGTCATTCTGCAGAAGCGAGGTACCATCTCTAAGGCATTATGCACTTCGTTCATGCAATGGTTGACGACAATGAAGAATTATGGCTGAGCCATCTGTAATGGGTCGGAAGCTTTAAACGACCCACTAGTTGCATAATTTGCATTGTGTGATACCCGGTCGTCCTTTAACTCTCCCACCATGCTTTATAACATATGTAGGTTCACGTAAGAAAGATAGAGAGGAAATTAACTTTACGGAGACCCTGAGGAAATGGATAATGGGAGCCTTATGGGCTTCCTTGGCAACCAATAGAAGCGCACTTTCGAGGAACCCACTGCGCTATAAATCATCATTTTGTGAAGTAAGGAAGCAGCCACTACGCAATTTTTCGTCATTCTGCGCAGAACCGTGGTACCTGCTAAACACCTGTACAGCATTATGTGCGCTTTGTGATGCTGTCGCTGATGACGACGAAGAATTATGGCAGAGGCCTTTTGAATGCGTTGGAAGCATTGAACACCCACTCGTTGCGCAATTCGCATCGTGCGACGCCTCGGTACAGAATTCGCGTTGTGCGACACCCCGTTTTTATTTTAGTCTTCTACCACACTGCATTACATATTAATGTGGTTCCTTCCCGACATGAAGCCTGCATGGGGTCTTTTTTTCAAAGCAGCTTCAAGCACCGGCATGGCGCTGGGCTCCCGCGCAGAGGACCCAGCTTGGAAGCTCGTTCCATCCTGGGCAGTTCTTTCTTATTTCGTTTTTTATTTCGCGCGATAGTGGTTACGGACACCGGCTGGCAGCGGCGGACACTACGCGCCAAAAACGGCCCTTGTTGTTATCTCATAACAACTTTCGCTTTAAAAAGCGAAAGGAGCAACCCTTTGCAATGCTACTGATCACACTGCTTCGATCCAGAGATTTACGCGTCTCCCACTTACTATATGATGAAGCGTTATGAATAGGACACCGATGCGACAATGTGGAAGGGATCATGGTAGTCGTAAACAAGGGCGTAAGGGTGACGTCATCGGAATGACACGAAAGTAGCCAGACCGATCGGCCGAAGGTGGCACAAACGGCGTATCTCTATTTTTGCGTTGTGTAGCCTTACTACCCCAACCTTGCTAAACCACCCACACTTCCGAGAGCATCGCACTTCCTCCACGAATCAGTTCCATTCCCGTTCCACATACCGGTCAAGCATTCCCGTCGCACATAATTCCCGGCATTTTTTTTATATACATATATATATATATATATATATATATATATATATATATATATATATATATATATATATATATATATAATCTTTTTTTTTCGGCATTCGCTGCGTCGCAGCTGCAATTCAATTGTTCTCCCAGTTTGTTCTATTCTAGCTACAATCGCTAACAGGCGTACGCGGAAGATATGTTATGGTTAATTTTTTGTTACAATCTTACCAGCTAAAATCGCTCATTGCAATGACATTCTCCCCATTTATTTTACCGATACGTTCGAATGAGAAAAAGCTTAGAGCAAAGAAGTATTTTTTTTTCTATTTTCAGGCGCAGTATTCTTCAATAAAGGTAGCATAAACTGCGTGTGGGTAAAATCTTTCTATCGCATTTTAGTGCGATGGTTCATTCGACGCCTGAAAAAATATTGGACCATCTCCCTGAAGGGAACCCTTATGGGATGCGAAGCAGCAGCGTTGCGCACGGGTGGCGTCACGGGTTGAACGGCGCTAACGCGGGTGCTGCGGTGAGCGCTGGAAGATTCGTTTGAAGCGAAACTCGGTGTAACGTTTACTGGTGTAAACGTTTCTTTGAAACGCAGACACGGGAGGCGAGCGGGTGTTGGAGCCGGCAGCTGCGGGCGCTCCGGCGGGTGAGGGAGAGAGTGACGTACGCGCGCACCTGTGAGGGAAGCGTGCGAGGGGAGCGTGACGTCAACGCCCAGCTGCGGCGTGACCTACTTGGCACCGCTCCAACACCTCGCGTTTGTGCTGACGGAGGGACAGCGTTACGCGGGCTAGTCAAGAGCTGCTTCGCATCTAAAAATATTTTTTTGCTCATAAGCCCTCACAGAACCGGTACACCGGTCGAAACCGTTGGCTAACACCGCCCAAAACCAGGCCCAACACCGCACAATTTATATACCCAAGTGGCACCCATTCGGAACAATAACTCCAAAACTATATTGTCAGCGTTATAGAAGGCTTGCAATTTAAGCTTCTAGCCTAAAGGGTATAAAGCAAGTTCAAATATATTTTTTCTCGGAGGCAGATATCGATGTTCTTCGTAATTGCAGTTAGATATGAGGACAAAAATCTGTCCAGTAACCAGAGCAACCATGGCAGCTTCTTTCAGATAGTAAACGTAAACATTGCGCACGAACGCTTGGCTCCATTCATTGATTGCTTGTTCCATCCTTGCTTGATTGATATAGTTGAATAGAACGCACTCGCAGTCGTAAAACATGTTTCTGAACAATCTATTTTGTGATTTTAGAAGCTCCTCATCAGGTTACATAAGAAATTGTAGTAAGACATTAGAAATTGTGGCGTGCCCAATGAAATGCAGGAAACCACAGCTTTTCAAAACGGTTAATTATGAGCTGAGAAAACCAATATATGGAAGAGGCGTGAAACCGTGATGCGAAGAGGCGATCTTGAAACCCTTGCCGCCCGCCACGGTGGTCTAGTGGTTATGGCGCTCGAATGCTGACCCGAATTTCGCGGGGTCGAATCCCGGCACGGCGGCTGCATTGTCGATGGAGGCGAAAATGTCTGAGGCCCGTGTACTTAGATTTAGGTGCACGTTAAAGAACCCAAGTGGTGGAAATTTCCGGAGCCCTCCACTTCGGCGTCTCTCATAATCATATCGTGGTTTTGGGACGTTAAACCCCAGATAATATTATTATTATTTGAAACCCTTGCCACTCGACGCGCTATAGCCACGCGTAGCCTTCGCAAGCCAAATCGCTTACCTGCCCTCTTCGGCGTCGGAGCCGGAGGATCACAGACGCATACGCGTTAACACGTCAGGCGCACGCAAGATCACGTGCGCATGACGTGCCCGAGCCAGCCCGTGTACGCGATTGGTGTTCTGTTTAGGCGTTCTCTGTGGTGTACTGCCTGTTTTTGCGGGATGGATGCCTCAGAGCTCGCACGTTTGTAGAGGCTGGCGCAGATCATGGATCCTTACCGTGACACACCGCGTAGCAACGCTATCCCGAATGAGCCCTCGGCAATCACTAGGCTTGCAACCTATTACTGAGCATGAAAGCTGTGACACACTTTCGTTTTCAGGCTGGCGCCTGCACGACGCGGAAACGGTGCGAACAAGAACGCATGCGAAACGGACGCAGATAATTCTCGCATCTCGCAGCGATTCGAAGTAAAAATATAAATAAATGAAAACGTTCCGTTTGTGTATTTTATAATTTCTATCAACTTTAATTCATATATTCAAGCAACAGATTATACAAACTACACGTCGAATAATTCTCGCAGTGTCACGTGCTACAGTGAGCGACTTCAGAACCATGTTCAGAAAACAGATGTACACATATACGTAGAGGAGCGTTGTCAGAGCACATACAACTACGTAGGGCCATTCCAACGCCACCTAGAAAAAACATTCAGGCCTGCTCACTGCCGCCGTGACGTCACGTGTCTTGACCGAGCGAGCGAACGCGCGGGAGACTGAAGCCATTGCCACCATCGTCTCCCATGCAAAGATAAAGCGTTCGCGGCGAGTTTTACATGAGTAATAGTTTTATTTTGCCTTTTGCGTCGAGATTGTCGCTGGTTTAAGGAATTCATTGTGCTTCATATTCTTTGGTGATTGATCTGTAAGCGATTTAATATTCCACCTAAATATAATAAAAGATTGCACGCTATCGAATGTGTGACCGATTTATAACTACTAGGCCCGACTACTAGGCCGCGAATGCTCCTGACAAACCACGTCAGTGCCCGAAACTGCTTCAAGCTGTCGCCCCGCAGAGCAAAAACCGGCTACTCGCGCGCTTTACACAGAGGTGACCGCGGCTGTACTTATATTTAGGTGCACGTTAATGAACCCCATGTAGTCCAAGTTTTCGAAGCCTTCCACTTCGGCATCTCTCATAATCATATCTAGGTTTTGGGACGTTAGATCCCAAAATTATTTCTATAAATATTATTAACACGAAAGTGGTTTATGCCGGGGTCCCCCAAATACATCCGTTACGGATATGACGTTGATAAAATGGACGCCAACGGGTGAAAAAGGGAGAAAAACAATAAAAAGACCCGCCCCTGGGAATCGAACACACGACCTTGCGGCCGCGACGGTAAGCGCCAGACGCTCAACCGACTAAGCAACATTGGCGAACAATCTCGGACGCCTCAATGATTTCACGAGTCATCTGATTATTGTGCCTAGCGACAACTTTGGTTTCACTGAACTTCGGGGATGACTGCGTTAGTATGGCATCTTTGGGACTAACGCAGAAGGAAATAACGTATCTGAATATGTAATGCAGGGATATGCGATAGGTGTGTGTTTCATCGGCATGAGTGTCTATCAGTATTGTAATATTATGTATATATACCCCTTTTTTGCATATGTTTTCATTTTGCTTGTTATTACTATGGTACGCGATTGTATAAAAGCTTCATGTGTCCGTCCAATAAATCCAGTTGTAAGTTTGCGCTTGTGTTCGTGTGGTTCAGTCTTCGTCCTGAAAGTGGTGCGCAATAAGTAACAATGAATATATACCAACTGGCCCAAGCAAGTACACTTACTAGCGCTTACTCCGAGATTGCGCGCGATCTCGGAGGTCAGGGTTAAAGCGTCTCGATATCAACGAGGGACACTGGCCACGCTGCCGTCACCGAGGCACTCTAGAGGCAGTTACGTTCTTTGCAATTCGCTTCGTGTTAGCGTGCGCCGGCTCATTGGAGTAGTGCGGCTTCCACAAGCACCAACGGGATTTTTCTGCCGCCTACTGATTCAGTTGCGAGAGCACGGTCTAACAAACAAAACTGCTGCAACACTCGTTGCAGAAAGGACATTATTTCGACGGGCGAATGTCGTGCCTTGGTGGAGCGAGACACAGGCCAGCGGGACGCATGCATTTGCGGCTCAAACTACGAACCTCTGCCTCCCGTGTTGCTGAAGCGCAGTGTGACAGTGTATGCATGAGCACAGGCGTAGGTTACCCATTACTAGAAAGCGCACACCGTGGCGTTTCTCTCCCTAATTGACGACGTTTTGAACAAGTGCATATCGGGTAGCAGTGTTGATTATGAGCTTGTCGATGTCATCTTTACTCGGTATTCACGATTCGCTGTGCCCAAATATATGTTCACAACTTCAGTTACTACAACGGTTAAATCATGATCATGGGCGGCGTTAGTCGTCGCGATGGAGACATGCCACTGGGCGTCAACATGCGTGCATCTACGTCAAGCGGTGCTATAACGGCCAAACACGAATAGACATTGTACAAGCTCATATATCACTGCACAATAAGCACTACTTCTGCGAAGACACGCTTTATATTTTTGTTACACCGATTCTTATGACGGAGGGATCAACCAAGTTTTTTCATACAATGCTTTAACCATGCTCTATCAGGACTCGCCCAATGGGAGTCATATACACTATTTTATTTTAAATACATCTTATTACGACTTTCCGATACGACAGTTTTCTAGTTATTTCATTAGTATTGCACTAATTCTGTTGAGCGCACCTTCAGACGACCGTGAACGACTTAGAAATCGGCCATTTATCAACGTCGGGATTGAAAATATTGCATGAAAGAACCCCTGAAAACCTGTAAATGTTTCATAGCACCGCTGTGCATGCCTTTTTCCTCTTGCTCCCAGACCTATTATTGTGTTGTTCAACTTTAAGCACTTACGGCCTCATAAGTTCCATATCAATCAGATAACTCGCGAGCAGAGCATCTGACATGTCTCTATATGTGTCCGCCTATCTATTTGTTTATTCATTTTTGTTTGCCTCATTCGTCGAAGCATTACAGAGGGGAGCGGGTTACAACATGAAAAATACAAGACAACGAAGCAAAACGTGCTATTTTATACATGAACATGACTAAAGCACATTACATCTCCACTCAGTGAAATAGTACAACAAAAGTGAAACGTAAAAAATGAGAGTATTAATGGGGTTCGTCAAGTTAAATAGAACCTGTGACCATGTCAGAGTACCGGTTGAAAAATTGTTCCTGTCAGTGGCTGCAACATGCAACGTCGAGATTATACGCGAACCAAAGAACGATGCGAAGGACCTGAAGCATCTATTAACGAGCAGTCGGTCCCCTCGGGTACGTCTGTGGTGATCGCTTTTAATTAAAGACTGATCGTCGTGGCGGGCCCCTATTTTGACATCAAGCGCTAACGACGTAGGGAAGGTCGGGTAATTACGCATTCGGCCGCAAAAGCTTTCTGAGCGTGAGGGTACCCGAACAAACAAAGCCCTAGAATATCTCCCGTTTTAACCTTCTCCTCATTGGCTAACAAGAAATTCGCAGCGCCGCGGTGCTGCAGGGAATAGTATTGAAGAGACGCGCTGTTGACATGCTATGTTTAAATTTGTATCGTGTTTCTTTACAGCAAAGTTTCAAATCGAGAAGTAACTAAAGCATTTTCTAAAGGAATACCCAGTGGCGCTGTTCCATTGCCATACATGATTATTCGACTAGTGTGGCGCTTGGTACTGGGACTCCGGCACGCTGCACACTGGGACACCCTATAAGGGGCGAAATCGGGCTTTTGGATTGTTTGTAAAAGGCATGATCATGTCCAGATCGTAATTAGGGCTGAAGTACGAGCAATGCGACAAAAAAGTAAAATAAACCAGCGAGCGGGAGTCGAACCCACCACCTCGACGCTCCTACCTGCGTGCGTGCTGCCTTCACCGCTCTGTTTGCGATGAGGCAGCAGACAGCAGGTGGCTCCTAATAATTTCCAATATTATAATGAAAACTCAATTTTGATATTATATTAAGCGGTAAGCAGAATCTATGGTACTGTGTACTCAAGGCACACCACCTTAGTCTAGTGCTTATGGTGCTCGACTGCTGACCTAAAGGTCACGGAAGCGAATCCTGGCCGCGGCGGCCGCATTTGCGTTGGGGTCGAAAATGCTTGAGGCCCATGTGCTTAGATTTAGGTGCCCGTTAAAGAACCCCAGGTGGTCGAAAGTTCCAGATCCCCCATCCGGCGCCTCTCATAATCATAACGTAGCTTTGGGACGTTAAACATCGAATAATATTATTACTGTGTAGTACTCAAGGCACGTCCACATAACTATATATATCGTTGTCAAAATTGCCTTCGCAGAACAGTAAACTCAAGTGAAATATAAATGTGTAAACAGTAGCAGAAATAAAGCAGATATTTAAAAGTAACAATAAAGCAGAGAGCTTATTTTGGCAGCACGTTACAAAATTGATATTACAGCGACAACACCGAAAAAAACACAATAAAGAGACAGAGATAATGTATGAAATGCACAAGAAGGACAGCTAAGAAAGCATTTGCGCTAACAATGAAATTATGATTTCAAGAACTTTTTGAATATATAGATAGAAGGGGGGAAAAATACGGTATACTGATATATATCTTGTAAGTTAAAGGCCTGCTCCGTAAGATCAAGAATCGGTGTCGGTGGAGCTGTAGTTCTTAGAACCTTATTTGCGTATAAGTCAATGTCATCGCATGAAAGGCAAGCTTACACTTACGAGGTCCACGAAATTGCTGGTGTCTGAAAGCCATGAGACGCATGGCACCATAGTTCTTTGTGTCAGATTTCGTAACGAAACACTACGCAAGATAATCTTCAATAACGACACGAAAGCGTCATAAGAATTTGCGTAATAGACGCTGCACTCATTGGAGTACGTGGTGCAGGACCGTTGCTGAGAGCAAGTATCACAAAACTGACACAGCAAAAAAATTGAGAAAACAAAAGCTACGTGGGCTGGCGTAGACGGTCGCGCGCTTGTTTGTGTCGAGACGGCGCGAGCGCTACCACGCGACTCTGCTCCACGAATAGGGACGCGCAGACCTCATCTCTTGCCCTCACCAGAGGACTCTAGCAGAAAGATAAAATTATGTCCCTGGCCTTAGTTTTATACCGGTGGCTTAGTGGCGCCAGTACGAGCTTGATGAGGGGAGTTCAGCCAGCGATAACTGTTTCGCGCGGTGGTGCTGCGATAGCAGTATCTTGTACTTTAAGATACACGATACATTATTGAATGTATCGAAAATACAGACACTTATATTTGTTTTGCAAGACGTATCGCGATACAGACACAGGATGCCGGAGAGTATCTAAGATAGTATTAGTATCTAAGACCGAGACAACCACGGTTTCCAACAGCTGTAATATGCATGATACTTCACTACACAGGGACCCCTCGTCACCGCGATCACGACCGGATCCTATAGCCAGTCGTGACGTGCTGCTCACTGACCACGGTGATGATAAACTTGGATGTTCAAGAACTGTCAAGAACTTCTTCCACACATGCACACGGGTTCGTGAAACGCACGTACGTTCTCCATCATAACGGACAAGTGTAAGCACTACATATCAGCTTATCCCTTCTGGTGTTGGTAATACCCACGTTGCCGTTGGCAGCGTTACCCAACTGTAAACAACTGGTTATATAACGCTTATGCGGCTCTTCAACAGATATGTGTGCGTATAAAATTTATGCGAATCTTTAGCGTCACTTTCTAACGCTTCGCTCAGTAAAAAGATTACGCCACAGTCACCTTCCCGCCGCATGCTTCGCATAACATCGACTCCCACGGTACGTTGGATCTGCCGAACTTTTTTTAGTCTTCGCTTCAGAAACGCGTGTTTCTAATGCCTGCATACTTCTTAAACATCGTCTAATAGGTGGCACAACTCTGGCTATTGATTTAGCGAAATACAAGAGGCATGTTCAGCTAACTCTTGTAAAGGTTTAAAAAGTTCAAGTTCTTCTCAGTAGAATGCAGCAAATCTTCTCAGTAGAATGCAGCAAATCTTGAGCAATTTGGTGCGCGGGCTTACGCAATTTATTAGCAACACTTATTAAACTTCTACTTAAACTCTTCAGTTCAATGCCATTTCTTCAATGGGGAAATAGAAGCGTCAGTTAATTGGTACCCAAGCAAAATTTGTTTCTTTCCATGATGAAAACAACCGTGCTTATTATTTTTTCAGGAGAGGACCACGTAACTAGGATCTTTACAGAACATGCCTCACGTAAGTAGGAGCTTTCTGGCCACCACATAAGCGCTCTTACACATATGCAGCCAATAAAAGATAGATGCTTATGGTGGTAGGCCACTCAAAAAAATTTTTTAGGAGCAGCCAGCGCTGAAATAACTTTTTCTACAAAACAAGCATGTCTTATTTAACTTACCCAGCCATTTATTGTGCAAAATATTGATTATTATTTTTGGGGAGGTGATCTTTGTCAAAAATTGCCTTAAAAGTGGTACTCACGCCAGCCGCGATAAGTGACTAATGGGAGGCTTAATTCAGTAAAGCTTTGGCATTTGTGTAACTAAAGGTTGGAGCTATGGATTGAACTAGGATAAATGTTATGCAGCAAATATCAAGGAAGTAATGTTAGCAAAACTAAAAAGACGGAGAAAAAGAGTCGATTTAGACTGAACCTGTTCGCAAAATTAGCTGTGAATTTAAAAATATTCCATGAGTTTCGTTTGTTATAGTTCATTGCACAGATATACATTGTTAACTATTATACAAAATTTAAGTTCGAAGTACGCACTGATAAAAAGGTTATGAAAGTTTGTGTCACAATACTTGGAGCAAATTCTTATTCTGAGAAAAACGCAAAGATTTCACAGCTTGCAAGCGGTGTGCCCCCCTGTGCCCGTTTTTAGAGATTTAAAAACAATTAGAAACACAAAGTTATATTTAATGACATCCTCTTATGTAACAGTCACAAGAAAGTTTATAAAGTATTTTGAATATCATTAATAGAGGCGAAACAACACTTACTTTCGAAAACAAAACAATGTTGTTTCGGCTTCGCTATACGTGCATGGGGTATGGAAAACTTACTGTAACTTGCAAACTAATGATGATAGGACGATAATTTTTGTTGCAACATATTTTCGAATGTTTGGGCGTGCACAAAAAATAAAACAAAATACAAATCGACCTCGTGTTAAAAATTCGATTTTGAAGGTGCCTTACCGCCTTATCAGAGGCATCATACAAAAACAAGCCACAAGGGAAAGTTATGAGTGTTGGCCGAAGTCTTGCTTCCACTACATGACCACCCGCAGATGAAAGCCCTCGCCCCCCGTGCTCCCTCTGAGCAGCACGAATACTGACGAAGCTCCGAAATACATGTGCGGTACATTCTTTGGCACAATTCAAATCTTACCCTCCCCAGACAAAATAGTCTCGGCAAAATGAAAAGCGCAGAAGCTTTCATCATTAAATTAAAATTGAGATAACCTTTTTTAGCCCCTCTTTTATGGCGCTGAAAATGCTTGCGTTTCAAATTGCTTCCAACTTTGTGTGAACGTTAGCTACTGTTTTATCTCCATTGGCGTAGTATGGAAAGTACCCCCGTTCTTACAGAGAAGGGTAACAATAAAACGTTCATTACATTTAGGCACAGCACACGTCTGTACTTTACGAGTTGGTACGAGCTAGGTGGAACACCTTGCATTAGTTCGAAAGTACTAGTGCATTATAAATGATTGCTATGAAAACGCACAGGGTCCGGGATGCCCATTCGCCTTAATGAACTCGAAAGCGAAAAGCCACTTCTTGCTTTTCTTCAATGTCGATGTACTGAAGCACCCGTGCCCCCGTCCGAAAATTCTGCAACTAACATCGTTTTGCAACGCCTCCAGGATCGAATGCATATTAAGCCTTCTGGACCTCACCTTGTTTTGCACGGCCTCCGAGATCGACCCACTTTTTCATCAAGCACGATGCCATGGGATGACGTTATCATGTGACGTCACACTATGGTGACATCACAGTGGCGTCACGATGATGTCATGTGGTGAAGTCATCGCGTGACGATGATTTTTTGCATCATTCGTGTCGACGCCGCCGAGGGAGGGTGGCGACGCGGGACGCTAGTCAATTTTGGCGTTTGAAGAGGCATTTAAGGCTTTCACTTTATTAATAGGGATGATTAATACAGCAGTTATGTACTAATGTTTTGACGTAACGGACTACAACCTATGACATACGAAAAAACACAGCGTGATGAGCAGTGCCAACTTCTTGACATATGCACCGTGACATAACGTTTTGAAATTACAACTTAGTGTTTCACACACAACGGACGTTTGAGAAGTCTGGGAATGACAGCAAATGATTGACACGGCGAAGATTCAACACTCCTAGTCCCAAACGCAATGCGCCTTTATCGGCTTCGTGTCCATTAATATCTTGGTTCGCGACGGAAATGCACGAACATTTGGAATAATTTTTCGCATTTTGGTACGTGCTATTCCTTCAGGCAATCAGTTCACCTAGGCAAGACTTTCCGGCCAATAGTGTTGCCTCAAATCCACGAACGTTTAGATAAGTGTTCACGCAAGAGAAAATTCCAGGATAGAATAATTATCAAAGATGAATTCGAGGGCCTGATGAAATTTCGTCTCGTTGGGTTGAAACACTGGCGAACACTTTTAATAACACCGACGAAGGTGAAAAATACTAACTTTGACGTTTCGGCTTCAACATGGGAGCCTTGTCACGAGGTTCCTATGTTCCGATGTTCCCTTGAGCTAAAGGTTCTGGTGTTCCCTTGAGCGAAATGAACAAGTTTCCCTCTTCGGTTACCAGAAGGGAGCCTTGTGAACAAGGCTCCCGTTTGGGAGCCGAAACGTCAAGTGAGTAAAAACTTTATTGAATATGTCCGGCGTCATTGAGCGGGGTGGGCTACAAGCACCCCGGTCTAGGTGACGGCCTCGAGTCCTTGGACCCGGGCGGCATCCTGGGCGTGCCGGACGGCCCACAGTTGATCGGCAAGACCGTGGCTGAGCAGAGCCGCCTCCCATCGCGCCTCGCGTGTTCGAGACTGCCATGTCTACCGGTCGTAGGGGACTGCTGCTTCACTACCGGTACACTTACACAGCATGTGCTGCAGCGTCGCTCTGGCTCCGCACGCTTTACCACGCGTCGGACGTATAAATGTCTGGGTAGCAGAGGCGAAGGATCACCGGATTCGGGTACGTGTGGTCTGTAGTTGTCTCAGGCAACCTGCTGTTTTCTTGTTTACTTTGGCGTGGGGTGTGGATATTTGCATCTGTTCAGTCTCTAGTGTTGTGTGATGTCTCTGAAAGTGGCCGTGCGATCCCCCCACGTCCATTCCCGCATCGCTGTCGAAGTGTGCGAGACATCGGGACTGTTCGGCATGCGTCGCAGCTCGGCGTGTAAGTCCCTCGAGCCGCGGCGTGAGCAGTCGCTGTGGCCCGCAAGCGGAGAGTCCGTGTGGGCGGGGGGCCATATGAGGAAACTGTCGTTTTTGCGGCAAATGTAACCTTCGTGAATTTGGGGAATGCGGGCCGCTTCGCGGGAGATCGGGCCGCTGGCGTAGTGGCGCATCGCCGCCTGCGAGTCGCCTATTGTCACCTCGGCGTCCGTGGTTGCTATCGCGAGGGCTATGGCAGCTTCTTCGGCCGCCTCCGTCTCTTCCGTGCCTATCGTCGCGCTCGTGACGCAAGTTCCTACGTGATCCGCGATCGCGACCGCGAAGCCGCGGTGGCACTCGTAACGGGCGGCATCCACGTAAACTGCGTCTTTCTGTTACCGAATTTCTTTTCAAGGTCTTGGGCGCGCCAGTTGCGCCGACCGATGTGATGTGTCGGGTGCATGTCTTAGGCAACGGCAGAACGACGATGCGCTCGCGAATACGTCTGGGTATCCCGACCTTTTCGCCGCGCTGCTTATGGTAGTTGATGCCCAGTGTCTCGAGGATGTGTCGACCGGTTCTGGTCTTCGCCAGGCCTTCGTACTGGGCGATGTTGTGTGCCTTCGATTATCTCGTCTAGATTATTCTGTAAACCCAGCTCGAGAAATTTTTCCGTGCTAGTATTGACCGGTAACCCAATTGTGCGTTTGTACGCCTTGGGTGAGACGATCTAGTTTGGCAAGTTCAATCGCCTGCCACTTGAGGTAGGACGCGACGTACGTTATGCGGTTCATAACAAAAGCATGTACCAGGCGAATGTTATGCTTTCCTTCATTCCGCTATGTCGATTTGTTATTCGTTTCAGCAACCGGATTGTTTCATTGACCGCGCCCTCTAGTCTGCGAATAGTTTCGCCGTTGTGGCCGTTGGCGGACAGGCGCAAGCCTAGTACCCTAATGGTGTTAACTTGTGGGATGACAGCGCCGTCTGATGTGAGTACATTATTTCTCTATATGCGCACTCGAATGCGGAATCGGCGTTCTTGGGTTTACGGCCCCGGCGCGAGGGTCTGTAGAGCAGGAGCTCCGATTTAGCAGGGGAACATTCGAGGCCCGTGTCGCAAAGGTAGTCCTGCACCGCGTCGACGGCTTCCTGCAGCGTTTGCTCTACTTGGCCGCCATTTCCCTCGGCAACCCAGGGGGTGATATCATCGGCGTACAAGCTATGGTGGAGGCCTTCTATCTCAGCTAGTTTTCGTGGTAATCCGACAAGCACGAGGTTAAAGAGCATGGGCGAGATTACGGAGCCCTGCGGCGTGCCCGTACAACCCATGTATATGTCTTGCGATTCGATCCGCCGATCGCTAAGCGGGCCCGGCGGCCCGTAAGAAAATCCCGTAGGTAGTGGTACGTTTTCTAGCCCAGTCCCAACGCTCGTATACTTTCAAGTATCGCAGGGTGGTTAACCGTTGTCGAACGCCTTTTGAGGTCGAGCCCGAGTATCGCTTTGGTGGATCGTGTGGTATTGCCTACGATATCGTGCTTGAGTTGAAGCATAACGTCCTGCGTGGAAAGGTTACGACGGAACCCCCAGCATCGTGTGTGGGAGCATGTTTCGCTCCTCGAGGTAGTTGGTAAGGCGAGCGACTGTTCCATGACCTTACCAACGCAGGATGTCAGAGATATCGGTCGAACCTTGTCAATGTGTACTCGTTTGCCCGGTTTGGGGATCATAATTATGCGCGCCGTTTTCCACGGCTCGGTATAGCGGCCGCACTCCAGCACTCGTTCATGTAAGCCGTCAGTAGTTCTTTCGACTCATCGTCCAAGTTATGTAGCGTTTTCTTGGTTATCCCGTCCGGGCCTGGCGCCAATTTTGTGTTGAGCTTGTGCAGTACCGCCCTCACCTCTGCAACGCTGAAGTCTCGTCTAGCTCCACGTTACCCTCACCCTCCCAGGCGTATGCCCAGTGCGGGAGGGGCTACGGGATGACGTGCGAAGTCGTTACTTCCGAAACGTCAAAGCGAATATATTTTCGTCCTTGTCGATGTGTTTCAAAGTTTTCACCGATTATACGCGAAGTATCAATATCGAAGTATACAGGTATCCATTCACGCTGTGTATTCTATCAAATGCCCCCTCGCCCCCTTCTCTCAAACAACCTCTGCCTGAGCGTCCTCAGAGAAACAGGCATCTATTAATAATAAACGCTGGTCGCTGCCACGCTGTAAAATGGGGGAGAATGGGTGTTACGCTTCCGCCAGTCCAACAAAGCGTCTCCTGTGTCATGTATCAACAATAACTTCTGGGAAGGCACCAGCACGGATGTCAGGTTACTTGTGAGTGCAAAAGAGACATAGAGGTGTTTTCTGCCTGCTTTACGTAAAATGCTACCGCAATAGGCAGCTCAAGGTGAAGCTGCGTACAAGTGGGGTCGGTAATACAATTGGGAGCTGCCTAACACACTAATAGGTTGGCTTGGTGAAAAGCCGATGTTTCATGAGCTGAAGGCATCAACACTATAAAGAGGAGAGTGCTGCAAATATCGTGCACTTCTTGGACTGTCTTTCAAGAGGAACGCAAGGTTTGCATGGGGTGAGTAACAACCTCTTACGAAGAAGGTCATCTCAAACTACGCTACACCAAGGAAACCCGAATCGCGAAACCGGCAAATGCACGGCGTTTATCATTGAAAAGTAATACTTAGGCACCCAAAGAACCAGCCTACACACTGACATACATGTACAGACGGGTCCACTGTTAAAGGGAACACTTGCGTGCAGGGCATGTTTGGATTTCGCTCTCTTGCAAAAACATAGTGGCCTACATTTGCATAAGGCTACAGGTGGTTGACAGTTCTGCCTCTTCTTGACGGACTAGTGCAGTGCATGAACAATGCACTGCACTAGTTTCCCTGTCCACTTGTTGTTAGGGAGCCGGCAAAATCAAAGGTGCTCATTGGAGTGTTCCCTCTAACAGTGGAACGTACTGTACATGCATACATTCATAAAGCCCCGTTGCCAGAGACACGTTGCGAGGACTTGTCCAGAAATTACAGTGAAAATTTATACATTAGAGCGTGATAGAAAAACGGCACACCAGACTGCACAAGACGTCCATGGAGGCTCGGAGCAATACCCGGTTGCACCAGCTTTATTGCAGGACATATATGGTGCTCGAGAAAACGAAAAATGTTATACAAATGCTCTCATGATTCCATAATCCCCCATAATCTGCGTAGTTTGGGAAAACTTTGCACAGTCTCCCTCTTCCTTCAACGCTCAGATTCAACTCGTACCCACGGGGGAAAGCACGTTTCGAAAACACAGCTGAATCTGGGCAGAGGGCGATACAAACGACCGGCGATGATCCTGCTCTCGAGTGTCGCTGCAGAACTGAGCACTGAATAAAAGGTTATCGAAAGACGCGGCAGTGGACGTGCACAGGGTGAAGGGATTAGAAGCCTTCTTTTCCAAGTCGTAAGCGGACTCGTTTCCGCATATGCGCCCTCAGCGAGGGAAGGCCAACTCTGGCAAGAAAACACAGCACAATACACTTTCGGGAGGGGAGATTATTCGCGCGTGCATCGGAACGCTCCTGAATATGTGGACCTCGGGTCCCAATAAGCACGGCGACCATTGTGTCCGATAGGCGCTGAGCGTTTACTTTTCAGACGTAATTCACAAAATGTTCGCCGAGCAACCGGCACTGTTTGCACAGATGTAGGTCCGGCGCATGCATGCAGAAGCTGCTGAGATTATGGTCCGGATAATCAAATCATTGATGTCATTATTCTTTCCGTGAAATCTTCGTTATCTGTGGCAACGGCTTCTAGCTGCATGGCTGACGAAGGGCTGAAATGAAATTTAGCAAGTTATTTTATGAATGTAGCGTACAAACCACACAGCGGTGATTTGACCTTACACAAACACATCTGTGGCATTGTACTTCAAGTATGGCCGCGCTCGCCTTGTTTTAGCTCTTATATTTGATAGACCATTTGCATGCCGGCTGAAACGTCTCACCGGAATTCCGCTTCCATGTCGTGAATTCGACATTATCGCCAGTTCGTACTTATTACCGAACCACGTTGTTGTTGCAACACTGAGACACATATATGAAAAAAATTGCTGTGCGTGCTTAAAACAATAGATAGATAGATAGATAGATAGATAGATAGATAGATAGATAGATAGATAGATAGATAGATAGATAGATAGATAGATAGATAGATAGATAGATAGATAGATAGATATATAGATAGATAGATAGATAGATAGATAGATAGATAGATAGATAGATAGATAGATAGATAGATAGATAGATAGATAGATAGATAGATAGATAGATAGATAGATAGATAGATAGATAGATAGATAGATAGATAGATAGATAGATAGATAGATAGATAGATAGACGGAGATATTGCCGCGGTACAAAGAACACATAGATTAAAAACAGAATCAATAGTTGAGAAATACCACTCAATGCACAATAGACAGACTAACCGCCATACTGGCTGTGCCGGTGACACCTCGTAAATTGCAAACGTGCGCTTTCTTTATCAATATATATTCATCCGCTGCATTTTGGCAGAGGTTCTTGGCACGTATATATACCAATTAAATTTTGGCGTTTTATGCGAGAACTTTACAACACACACGGTGCAAGTTGCAGTACACCTTGTTGCCATGAAGGGATACAAAAATACCTTTATTGAAGCAACGTCATTTCCACGCTGAACGAGAATAGATCGAACCCACGTCTAAACCGACCATCTTATGTGCTCCACCGCGTAAAATTTATCGCTTTAGAGATAATGTTCACCAAAAAATATGTTTAAGAGAAACGTCGGCAATCCATGTAAAACGGCCGGACTAGACACAGACGACACACGCACATAAAGCGCGCCCGAGCGTGCGTGTTATGCGCTTTATTGTCCTAGCCTTGTTCGCGCTTCTTACGCTTTAAGAACGACAGGATACTGTAGGAGTAATAACACTACTATGCAAAATACGACGGGCTTCCTTTCATTTTACTTCTCGTTCTTTTACTGATCGTAAAACTTGAACGGCTGTGAATGTAGGCACTTTACTGCGGGGCGGTGTTGCGTGTGCGGCAGACGTGGGACGAAGAAAGAGTTGCCAAACAGACAACTAAAGCGACACTTCAAAGGGAAGTTCCCTCGTCCAGACGCTGAAGCAGGGACTAAGAAAAGATAGGCTTAGTGAGCGATGGGCGTGGAATGAATTATGCACCAAGCGTGATGAATGCTTCCATCGTGCGGGTGCCACCTTCTGCGAATAAAAGAAGAGCGGTATAACAGAAGAGGGACAATTTGTCAGTACCTTTGTTTTATGCGTTGTCATTGCCGCTTTCCCCGTCTTGAGCCAAGTGTGTTTTATGAAGCCGAGTAATAGTACCACGGGGCTTTCAGTGTTCCGTCGGGGCTCCTATTGTTCGTGGCATTCTTTTTTCTGTGTGCCTGGCCAAGCATTGTCTAGAAAGCTTGGTGCACGCGCCAATGTAATTTCATTCTAGGGCATATGTCATTCACACGTAGTCTGCTTTTTTCTTTCTCCCTGAATAAAAGGAGGCAAGGCGAACTTAAACTTCAAAGGGATACACATTTGCGCTAAATAGGAAACAAGACTCGAGAAAGGAGTAGAAGGAAGCAGAGAGTTCGGGCGCCTGTATGTAACTAGCTCAGCAACAAGTCTTACTCAATTTAAACTTGCTGACCAGAAGAACGTTTTGTACGATTATCAAGTTTTTGTCTCACTGATTGCAATAATCTTTATTGAACTAACATGAAAATAATTTAAAACTTTCTCATACATGCACACATTCAAACTTCTGACTCGACCCGTAGCCGTATGCAGATTTGTTTCCAGAAACGAAATTCATGTATAATGGCACTTCGGACAAGCAGTACTGAAAGTTATACAATAAATAATATTCAGTGAGAAATTTTTAAAGCAGAAAGTTTTGCAGACCATCAATCACAACAATAAACAAAGAATCAAAGAATAACGATGGTTTTACATGCAAAAGAACAAAAAGAGGACTTAAAGACACACTAAAGCTACCACTTGCTCGCATATTGAAACGTCAGATTTCACTCACAGATATGTTAGTTTATCTAAATAATATATCTCGGGTGGAATGGTAAAATGAAATGACATTTTAATTACGAAAGGGATAGCACTTTGAAATCTAACACTAACAGCAGTTGATTAACGGCGACTGCGCTTGACAGTTCACTGATGTACAATTTTTTTCTTTAATCGCCAGTGAACAGGTTCGCACCTTTTTTTTAAAGCACCCAAAGAACTTCGCTAATTCGTAAACACGGCCACCGCGATCACATTTTCCGAATATCACAGCCCTGCGCATAACGCACAGGCTCAATTTCGAGGAATAATCCCAGCTCGCTTCTCCGGTGGGTGTCCTGTACTCTGAAGTGACGTGATGTTGTCCATGGATAACTTTACGGATGACCGAACTGGTGGATTGTCCTTCTGCACTACGAAACAGCGCCTTGGCGCTGCGGCGATGCAGTTTTGCCAGTGCAGTCCACGTATTCATTTTTCTGTTCTACCCTCTGCCGTTTTCGTACGTGCCTCGACTTCCTGGAGGGTGAGACAACCGGCATTGCCAGAACGAAAGCCTCCGAGATCAAGAGGCGTGTCGTGACTTAACCGTTATGGAAAGGTTGCATGCGCCGTGGCATATTTGTTTACCTCACCCAACTCTAATAATATCTGGGGTTTAACGCCCCAAAACCAAGATATGATTATGAGGGACGCCGTAGTGGAGGGCTACGGAAATTTCGACCACCTGGGGTTCTTTAACGTGAGCCTAAACCTAAGAACACGAGCCTCAAAACATTTTCGCCTCCATCGAAAAATGCAGCCGCCGCGGCCGGGATTCGATCCGCGACCTTCGAGTCAGTAGTCGAGCGCCAATAACCACTAGACCACCTTGGCGGAGCGCCCCACCCAACACTGGCGTGCCTGGGGAGAGGGGGAGGGGATTAGAGGGGGCTAAAGGTTCAACGCCCCCCCCCCCCCTACTACGCCATAAAGTATCGGGGTTCAAACCTTTGATATTTTCCAGCTGTGCATATCTATATACACACGCACACACACAATCGCACAGATGAAGATGCGTGAAGTACGGTTGAATGCCCCCCCCCCCCCCTCAGCCTCCCGACAATGAATTTCTGGCTACGTCCCTGTCACCCAACCTCGCGTGGTCCTCCCGCCACTCGCACTGCGCTTCCCCACCGTGCCGCTCTGACTCGAGCGACATCTAGAAGAAGCCTTGCTCGATGGCTGGCTGCGCGCAGATGAGGTAATGGATAACGTCGTTCTACGCTGAAAAGTGGGCTACGCCTGCCCCTCTGCGCTGCCGACAAGGGTGTCAAAGCCGAGCGATAAACCGATACTATCCGAAGCGAGTTGTTCTTTACGCTATGACTTCCTTGTACAGCACATGTTTGCAAAATTCTCGCGACACAAGTTCACATCGTACAAGTACGCAGCGGTCTCCTCCATCACAAATGTTGACCATGATGTTCCTTACCGGCACCTGAAGCTAAGCAATCAGAATTGTGCAGTGAAAGCCTTGATAGAAAATTTTGCACGACTTCTACAAAATTGGGCCCTTATCTTGATATACAGGCATTGATTAGGAGTTGCGACATCATGACCGTTGATGTACATTAGGAAGCGTTTAGTAGAGAAAAAATTAGCGTAGGCTTCACTGGAAGCGCAAGGCTAAAGAGACAGCGGAGCTGAAGGGCACATATGTAGTCCTGGCTTTGCTGTTTTGAAAATGCTGGAAATTTTCACATTCTCTCTGCATTTATTTATTTCTTCGTCTCTTTGCTCTGTGTTGTTTTCTTTTTAACACGAAAGTGTTTATGCCGGGGTCCACCAAGACTTCAGTGACGTATTTCCGTCACGGAAATGACGTCAAAAAAATATACACAATCAGATGGCAAAGAAAAAAAGGTACCGTCAACGGGCATCGAACCCACGACCGCTCGGTCCCCAACAACAGATGCCGGGCACGCTATCCACTGCGCCACGGTCTTTTTTTTTCTTTTGTTTCCGGTTGTACATCACACAAACGGGGACAACAGAATTATGTTACACCACAAACATGCAGGCACACATACCGTCAACCACTGGATAACCAACATTGTGATTTAAAATTCCTTCATAGTAAGCAGGGGCTCTACCCCAGCCAACCATGAAGGAACACATTCTTTTGTTTTTTCTGCCTCAAGAAACCGAGCCATACATTCTTGAAAATACTGTCTTGCTGGTCTTCTATCCGGGTCACAGTAAAAATCCAGCCATTCGTGAGCGCCATCTACTGTGCAAGCCAGTCATCATGATTAAGTCAAAAGGAAGCCCGTCCTCACTGTCTATTGCTAAATACCGAATTCCATGAGGGTCTAACGGAAATTATTTTTTTATTGTCCTCTGCAACACGTCTCAAAAGTACACCCCCTCCAACAGTGCAGAAAGACGTGGTCTATTGTTTCAGGTTGGTACATATTACGCAATCGTATCCCCGTGGCATATAGAAACCTGGCTCCTCTAGAAAGGATTTTACCGGTAGTGTTCCTGTCGGTCACAGACTCTGGAGGCTTTAGGAACGCGCGTTTTATATCTACCACTCTCCCGGTCGGCCTGGGTGGTGTTGACCTCTCGAAGGGGTAAGGTAAAGTAATTCGTCATTGCTGTGGCCTCCGCGACTAGCACCTGCAACGCGTCCGTCCGATTCGGCGCGTTTTCAATAGAAGTTGAATTTTGTCAATGCCTTAACACACCGCGAGGTGGCGACCTTTGCCCCAAGCGTCGTAAAAGCGTCGGCCTCGCTCAGAGTCACGCTAATACAAACCAAAAATAGCTCTGCGACGCGCGCCTGCATCACCTGGCTGTAACACCGCGTTCCATGCTCACGCGCTCGCCCCGAGAAAAAAAATCACAGCATATCCACGGAGTGAATGATGATGAGTGGGCGAAGCTGCGGAGGTTCATCGGTAACCGTGAATCTTCCGTGAATTTTGCCCAGTACAGCATCACCGACGTGAGATCGGGCGCGTTTATACTAAAGGTTCGATGAGTTATGATGACTTGCAGCTCACTTTAATTTTACACGTACGCTGTGAATTTTCATTGTTTAGAAAACCATTGCTTTAGAAAACATCTGGCGTCTTTCGTTAAGCATCTGGCGTCTTTTCGTTTATTTTTTGAAACATCTGGCGTTCTTTCGTTTTGCTTTTAGAAAACATCTGTCGTCTTTCGTTGGTTTATTCATCAATGAACGGCGTTTTGAAACAAAATTTTTACTGTTTAATCACGCACAGGAGAAATCTCACCAGGCACTACCTTGGAGGTAAACAATGGCTGCTAATTGGAATGAGAGACAGAAGAAGTCGGCTTTTAGCTAACGCTTACACTTCTACTTCTACTAACGTTTCCTACTGGAACATGCCAATGGCTGCTAATGGGGAATGAGGACAGAAGAATTCGGCTTTTAGTTAACGCGCACGCTGCGAATTTTTTATTGTTCAACAACGCACAGGGAAAATCTCCCACCGGCACCACATGGAGGTCAAGATCTGGTACTAGCGTTACGACTGGTTACGCACTACGACTACGACAACTACGAGGGACGAACGGGTGCCGCTTTAAGGAGCTTCGCCCCTAAAACGCGGCCGGGCTACCGGGGCGGCACGACGCGCTTTGCGTTTCCCTCTAGTCCGGCCGTGGTGTTCAATCACATTTATCATGCAGCAGGATGGCGACCAAGTTCTGCGTCCAATATGCGACGCTCTTCTGGCTATCACACTCATTCTCTGATTACGCTTTCACCGTTAACTACTGCAGCTACCACAAGGGTTTGTTTAATCATTTAGCATGGACGTTAGTCGTCGGGATGGAGATGTGCCACCAATCATCAGAGTGGGTGCATACACGTTAAACGGCGCCAGTAGCTGCCAGATATCAATATACATTGTGCAAACTCTCTCATATCAATGTACAGTAAGCATTCAGTTACTTCTGTAAGGGCACGCTTTACTTTCGTGTTATTCCGATTCCTATGACGGAGGATCAACGTGTTTGTTTTTCTCTCTTTTTATATCTGTTTATTTCTCTCTCTATTTCAGTCCCTTCTGGCTCTTTCTATCTTTCTTCCTCTTTCATTGCTTTCTCTTTCTCTTAGTGTATTTCCTGCTTGCTTCCTCCTTTTGTCTACCCGTTTCTCTCTTTATCATTTACTCTATTTCCTTTTTCTCTTTCTTAGATTATCTCTCTTTTTTTTTCCTCTCTTTCTGCATTTCGTTCCCACTATTTCTCTCTTTCCTTCTTTTTGTATGCTGTACTTTGCTCTCCACGTTCCTCATTTCCTTCCTCCTCCACCATCACATCTCTCCGCCTTACGCTCACTTCCCTTTCCCTACCCTTGCTGCACTATACTATACAAGGCTGTGCTATGACACTGAGAGCGTGCCCGGATAACGGAGTCGGGACGCTCGCCTTTGGATCGACGGTGCATGGATTCGAATCCCGCGTCGGAAGAACTCTTTGTCGCTAAGAATTTCTCCTTTTCTCCTTCTTTCTCTCTTTCTCGCTCTCTGTACTCGTTCCCTCTACCATGAGGGTTATTACAGGCCGTGCCGGAGAAATTGGCGCACGTGTTCTGGGAGCGAAGCGCTAGAGGACGAAGTGGATGGAAAGAGCGCGTGCCAGTTCATGATGATCATTTTCTCTTTCCAGCATTGAAATTACGGCGAGCTTAACAGCTTTGCTGTGAAAACAAATTAGCTATACGTTAAACATTACACATGCGCAGTCAATCACTGCGCATCTCGATTCTTTTCTTGCGCATGCGTGACAGGTACATCAATATATCAAGGTCTTAAATGGTGTTCCGGCACTCGTTAGGAGAAAATATGTGCGTCAAACAATGAACTGGTTCCAAAGAAATGTCACACTTTCACCGCAAGGGCGAAAGCAGTGAATGCTATGGCAACAAGTTACACCAAGAAAGGATTGCAGCTCATTCCTTTAGCAAACACGCCGCTGCGGCGAGCGAAGTCACCTGAAGGCGGTTTATAGCTTCAACGCAAACTTTTCGATAAGAGCGCAACACGTACTAATGGATAAGCCGCCTGCTGACCCCCTGCAAATAAATACGCCCCCATGACTATGGATGACCACGCCTGCTCGGCATAATACGGGCTTGCTGCTGGAGGCACGCAGCCCCCCCTCCGGCCACTGTGTCTATGCGCTTTTCACGCGACGAAAAATCGCCTGCACGTTTTCTTCTACGCTTGATAAGCATTCGTGGGCTACACTCACACGCGTTCCCTCGCACACAGAGCACGCACCAACGTGCCCCGCCGCTCTGTTATCCATTTGACGTTATACGCAACCTCACGGGCGGCGCAGACGCTGACGCCGACGGCAAAAACGCCCTGAACGTATCCATAATTGCTCTTGCAATCAGAGAACGCACCAAATATGTGCTCCTGGAATAAGCCGTGAAAATTCTCTGAATATGTCTACGTTACAAAAATGGCACAAAGGCACCTCGCGTATCATTCAGTTCACCCGTCGCATCTAGACAAGGTAGTTCGCTATAAAGGTCCGTTCCATCGAATGTGTCAGTAGGGTTATATTAAATATTACGGCCATTGCAGCCGCGCATGTCAAGAAAAGCATATCGCATTAAAATTCTGTGACTGCATTCACTGCGAGCTCTAACAGCGGTTGCCTTTCTACCATCAGCATTTGCCGCGGCCGCACTGCGAGACTTCGACATAACCATGGTTTGCCACAACAATCTGCAGTGCTTTCGGTTCACTCGCGAGTACGCTGCGCGCACATAAACAGTGCATGTCCTGTTAATCAATAATAATAAATTGAGGATCATCGGCGAGTGTCTAGATTCAAGGCCTATGTCACCAAGTTCTTTTTTAAAGATATCCAGCGCCACACAGAAAGACATGACGGGACGGCTCTGTGCTACAACTAAGTTATTGAAAACAGAGACACCCTGCACGCTACTGCGAAAGATCTTGGGCGCCTGCGCATTCAAGGCAGTAGATCAAAGAACGCAGACTGCTTATACTCGCCTATTTAGCATGCGTATTCGCTTGCGTCAAAGGAGACAGAAGTGGTGTTGACACCATATCAACTCTTGGCCTGAAAACAAGGCTTCCGAAGCCCAAGAGCTAATTTTCCATTACTTAAAGTAAGAATTTCGATCACCTGAAGTCTTGCTAGAAGACAGGATAGCTCGTAAGCTTTCGAAGCCTTTTTTATCAAGTAAAGAGGTGATACGTATGTCAGCACCACTTCTGTCTCTTTGCGCGCAAGCGCTTCACATTACTAAATAGGCGAGTGTAAGTAGTCTGCGTTCTTTCATCTACTGCCTTGAACGCGAATGCGCCCAGGATCTTAGAAAAGTCGACTGTTAGAAAACTCCACTCCTCAATTCACTTGAAACGCTCTGTTCCCTAAAGAATAGTTAAGGCAAGTCATTATAGGGATGGTCCCGTTTGGTGATGCTGCTGCAGAAGAATATAGTTCCCGTTGCCGTCTTTAAAGCGGCATACAAAGTTTACCTCTAGAGCCAAACGTAAGTAACGCCATTGAATTAACGCGTAATAATATTCATTTCTTACTGCCATTTCTCAAGTAAATAGCATAAAAAGGAAACCAAAGTGTATAAAAAGGGAAGCTCAAGAGTCTCATGCCGACGTTCGCCATTTCCTGTGGCACGTGCGCATTGAATGGCTTTAATTAAAGTTGGCTCCCTGGGGTAGCGGCTATGTAGTTTGGCGGTGAGCGTTAGCAATATGCAGAAACCTGAGGTCATTCTGCCTTCACCGCAAGAAGTCTTTTCGTTGAGAAATTGCACCGCGTACCGGAGAACAAAAGGGCCAGCGTTTCCATTCAACTGTTCAGATATAACCATGGTCCAATCAACCTTAGGCCATTCGCCCGCACTCGTACATCGCCGGAATTATTACACTTTGGATTAAAGTACATTTCTATGTTGGCTATATATTATTCCCACAGCAATTTCGCATACTGTGACATAGCCAGCAGGAGCTACCGACTTTCCTGCAATAGCGCTGGAATAAAATATGCACTTCGATATCATACGACGAAGACAAAAGAAACAACAAAAAAGGCTTCACAAAGCAACAAACATGAAAACAGTTTTCCAACTGAAACGAGACTTTATCATAAAGGTCACGTTCCTAATATGTCGCAAGGCTTGGTGTTTTAAGTGTATGGACGAAATTTTCCCTCAAATGAGACAGAAAAATTACTACCAGCGTTAAAGGTGTCTTTTAGTGAAGTTGGAGACCAAATTTTCCACATTTTTATTGCTATACACGTCTACGAGGGCTGTCGAGTAGGCTAGCAGTGTTGGCCTGTACCTGTACTGAACACTTGTACCGTTGAAAAAAATAGTAACACGCACTCATCGACCACTAAACGAAGCATACTTGATGTATTTATACGTAAAGAGTTTGCTTAGCCTGTAAATGTGATATTTCTTCACACTTCTTATACCATCTTCAAATTGTCAGTAAATCCACGCACTGCACTGCACTGTTCCGTGCAAGTTCGTGAGAGGAATAGTTTGTGTGCATTTATTAAAGCCCAATATAAAGTAACATACTATTTACGGAATGCCTGCGAAGCTTCTGTTATTTCGGCTATTAAAACAACAAGATACACTTTATGTGCCAGAGCAAAAAGAACTTTGTGCAGTTAGATATTCCTTCCTCGTTATTAGCTTAGATAAAGTTACAGAACTGCCTTAGTTTAACTTCTAATATAACGTCTCCGTTATCTTAATGGTTATTGTCCTCGATACGCGGCGAAGGATCAGCGGTGTAAACATAATCACCCTCTGTGTATCCCACTTGGAGTTCTACCTTTGCACCCCTTTTTTTATTCGCTTATCGAAAACATTCCTTTTTCCGGAAATTCGATTATTCACGAAGCCACACCCAATGGCGTCCCTTGCTATTGCACTCCACCTTCTGATTGCGCGCGCGGTAAATTTCGAATGGATGTTGTGAATACTATGCATTCATGTACTGCTTCCTGTACTGCCCTTAAAATTCGTTTCCCGGCAGTCATGTTGTGACGAGCGATAGCAGATGGCGCTCAGGGCGTGTCTCGCGCCTTCGCGCGAAGAAACCGAAGAAGCTTGGCGCCGAGCTCGCGCGTGCTCGGACAGCTTCAAAGAATAAAGACAAAGGGTCACGCAATACCTTCCTGGTCTCCAATCCGTTTGGATGTCTTTTACACCGCCTCGGAATCCATAGAAGCCGACGGCCACAGCGGCACGTCGCACATCTATTGTCATTAATATCGCACCGTCTCAGCTGTAATTTGTCATGAATGTAATGCAGTCACTGTATGTGTTCTCTGTTTTAGTCATATCATGCCTTAAGCAACCTTGAACGCATCCCCTGCACTAAAACGTCGAGGACGCTTGAGCTTCGCACTCAAGATCAGAACGCGATAGCATGGTCGGGCTACGTTCGCAGCGGCTTCTGTCTCCAGCCTGGCCTCGCTACTCGGTAGACACCTCAAGCGTGCCGCAAGTAAAGAAAGTCTGTGCGCGTGACATTGGCCGTTTCAAACTATCCTGCAATGCCTTGCAAGGGCTGTTGCTAGATTCCCTTGGCGAATTGGCGAAGTACCCGCTATGAGTCCGTAAGGCAATACGCGAACCTACGTAGATGAACACTTTATTGATGTCCTTGCTGTTGATGAACCTTTTCATGGGTGGGCTTTGAAACCACCAACGCTTTGCGCAATTCACGTGTTTTGACACCTGGTGCGATTCTACACCTCTGCCAGGCTATATTGCAAGCGTCAATGACGCTCCACGCACTACATAACAGACGTTTAGGGTTTCTTTCCGAAGCTTTCTCAAGCACTGGTAAACGACTTTTATCAACAACTACAGCTTCAGCCTGCCTAGTATCTAATGTTCATGAGATGCACAGCTATAATACACTTTTAGAACACAGTGTTTTTGAAACTTTTTTCTGTGTAACGATTGTATTGCGCTTATAGAGGCATCCTTCAGTATTTTGTTCGCTAATTTTGCTCATTAAGCACATTTGTAATAAATACCGTGAAAAAAAAAACTGGTATCACTCTGTTGCAGAACACCTGCTTGCCCCGCAGAAGAGCTGGGTTCTGTTCCCGCTTGAGGTGAACATTTTTATTTATTTAATTGCATCTATCAAGATTTTCCGCTGAATGACAACGTCGACTTTTCGCTCACAACCAACGCCGCTGACTTCGACACTGGAATTACTGCGAAACGAGTTTTTACCACTGTTGCCTTAAAATGATTTTCCCACAATATCGAATAACCTAATTTTCGCTTCTGTGCTCGGTTATTCTGGCTACCTTAAGAAGCCCTATGCAGTACCGGAACGTGTGCAAGCTCCAGAAGAAGTTACTTGTTGACTTGTTATTCCAAGTACTCTTGTCGGAGCATTTCATCCATGCTTTTTTTTTGTTCGCCCACCCCTCATGTAATGTCTCATGCGGGACCTTTGAGGTATTATGAATAAACGAATAAATGTTGAGGTGTCTCTTATCGCAACACATCGTTGAACTCTAGTTATTTATATTACACGTGTTCACAGACATTTCCCTTGAATGAACTGATATCCGTTGAGGTAAGCAGATGTTCACGTATATATCTTAGCTATTTAGGTATAAGTATTCCTTAAATTCCATGAAATAGTAAAAAATAATTACCGTTTAACTTTCATAGAATGCATTTTAGAGGGAAGTTTCGTTGCAAACATTCACTGGTTTCCCTGGCGGGGCATGCTGCTGGTACGCTGTTTCTTCTGCTTGCTGCCTTGCTGAAAAACTCTCTGCCCGATCCCTGACTGATCGAGAAATCGAACCTGTGACACCCCAGATATCGAGATTTTTTTATTGGAGCATTAGGGATAGCCTTGACAGTAGCGATAAGACAGTTGCCTTTCCTCGCAAAGAATTGGCATTCTTTCTTTTTGTCCCTTTCGGTTAATGCTGTACAGCTGCTCCTTTTTGGGCAACCCGTCATACTTTCCTTGCGGTACGAGTATAATAAAACTGCATCACAATATTCATGCTACTTCCTGACGTGTTATGCGCTACAACGTAGCAGAGCGCTTGCACACAGCGCAGAAAAAGGACGCCGGGCTGCGCCAAGCCAGCCGATCTGACGATAAAAATGGCTCAAAGAAAAGAAAACCATAATGCAAGATCTGCGCTGCTCCAAGAAAAATAGGTAAACCAATCGTCTTGCACGGAAACGGGTGCAAAACTGGGTCCCGTGCAGGGCACACGCAAGAAACGAGGATGAGGCCAGGAGGTCGTGCGGCGACGGCTTTCTTCAAGAAGTGGTGGTGCTTTCAGGTCACTGAAAGTATACCATAGAGAAAAACGATTTATCGCACACTAGTAAATAAACATTGCACAATACCGAAAACATCGCTCCTACCGCCAGAAGACGCCTGGAAAGCGAGAGAATGCGCGTAAAGAAAATCTGCGTGGCGGTGCGATCTTGCAATTCCCGCATCCAAACGTGGTAACGTCGCACATTTTGACGACGTCTGCTAGTTAATACGTAGTTCCTAATCAATAAAAATGAAATACATTGTCCTCTGAAGGGTCCATATACTTAACGTAGGAATTTCACGAAATTTCGTGGAGTCAGCGTTGGCAAAATTCGAAAAATTGACTTAGAAATCAGTGGTGTCACGAGCGAAGATTTCAGCGCGAATCTTAAAATGAAAATTTAACCTTCATTTCTTCTCTATTAACAAACCTGTCATGATAAAATTCATGACATTATAGTTGTAAGAGTATAATTTATCAATTTAAACATAGGTACTTTACGTGTTCTTAAGGCTCCTTATCCCAATATTATTTGCACCGTCATCTGGGAGCCACGGATCCTTATGACACCAGTGACAGTCGGATAGTTTCTGCCTTTACTACTTTGCCCACAGCAGAGGACATGCTGTGGGGAAGTCGGCTAACACAGGACAACGGTGGACGTTAGCTCCTGATTAAGCGGGCAAGAGGACGTGACGAGAACGAAAAGGCGCGCTGGTGCTCAAGTGATGAGGTGCCTGCCTCCAATGCGGAAGGCTCTATTCTCGATTCGCGGTGCCTCCAGGCGCCCACCGGTTTCATAAGTGGGGAAAGAGTTACCTGGAACTGGCACTTGGTGTCGTGTATACTCACTCGAGGAGCGAACCTTTAGAGGCTCTGGGTTTCAAAGAGCATAAAGGTATTAACTCGTCAGGGATTGATATCAGCAAAAGACTTTTACAATATCGATTGGGAAGAAGCTGGGATGAGAATGATAAAGCAGGAGTCGCTACAGGCGTACGCAGCATTGCATTAGAAACGCAAGCCTGCATGAATAAAAACAGACGGCCAAGATCTTGTACGCAAAAAAGAGATTTACAGGATCGCAATGAACCTTTTCATCGCATGGTGATGAACGTCATCATCATCATCATTGTCGTCATCGTCAGAAGATGACCGCCTATTTCCGCCCTCTTCAGTCTTTCAGCCAGCCCGTCTCTTCTCCGTACCCTCCCCCCCCCCCGCCCGCCACCCCTTCGCAACGCTGTGCCCTAAATGTTTGTGGTTTCCAGAAGTAAGCGCCTTTTCTAGCCTCAAAGTACTATCCCATGCATGCTGAGACGGGAGAGACGGCATCAGAGGAGGTGTTCTTGCTTTCCGCATTCGTTCTGCAGTTCACGTGGTCGGCTTCGACAGCAGCGTGTGCGCTTCCACGTGCGTCTGTAATAGAAACCGAAATAAATGGCACCAAATGCTAGATTGTGTTTCTGAAACAGCATAAGGCTGGTTACACTAAAATGTATTGCTAGTTGTCGCTAACATGGAAACTGAGCGAAACCTAGCAAAACATTAGAAGGCAGAGCAAAAGAAGGATCGCCTGTTGCGAGAAGGAACATGGTGGCGGCAAAACGTACCTCTGCGGCTTGTTGATTGCAACTGGGAATGTTACATTCAGTGCGACTTTATTTTCATAGATAGTGCTTTTGAGTCACACACGTGGAAGCAAAATGAATAAATATGCAGTGCCCAGGAAAGCCAGTGCTGAGAGTGCATTGGCAGGAGATACAGAATTTCTATTCATTATAGAACTGGTAGCGCATTTTCATGCTGTGTTCTTGAGGACAGGGGTTTAGCCGACTATTGTATTCTTAACAGACTTGTACTCTGAACTATACGGCATTTCTTTTGGTCGCTTCACTGTACCACTAAGTGTTAATGTCCCTAGAGTGAAACTGGCCCCTGCCTGTTCGTTTTATTCTGCTAATCCTTTGTAGCGGTAAGTCGTTCGTTAAAGTGCCCAAATTTCCTTTCTATTAGGGTGCCTAAAACTCCTAACATTGCAAACACATATCCGGAGGGTCTCGCTTCGCCCGGCTTTTCCTTTTGAACTGACACCTGCTCTCCCTGAACCTCCTAGAAGCTTTGATCTACAAAATTCTGGCGGCGTAGTTGTACTTCATAGATAGCAGATCATCCCATTAGTAGCAGATGAGTAGCCTTCAAACCTGGGGAGGCCACTTCAATACAAGCTCATGAAGCAATGTGAGCCTGTATGAGCGAGGAACAGTGAGTTTGCCTACTTCGACTTTCAAGTACGGCGGCAAATTCAAGACTGTCTCTTAGTGGTGATTTACTTGTCACAGTTTGAGTGCATATTATACCTCATAAAACTATGTGCTAGAGGAGGAGTATGTAGTGTTACTAATTCGAAATGTCTTGTAGTGAGAACCACCGCTTTCACTTAGTGTACGCCCACCTTTACACCGACCCCTGTCATCAGAAGGGTTGCTGATCGGGCGAGTTGGTCATCCATGAACGTAGCGTGTATTAGCGCGGCACATAAAGAAAGGGACAGGACACAAACGTAGAGATAGGTAGGCGCTAAACTTCCAACTGTTTATTTCATGCCAATCACACCCATTTTATACATCCGCGAGAAAGCACAACTCATATTGCACGTGTTCTCAAACCAAGGAACGTCATCTCCTTTTCCGAGAAGGAAATCGATGACGAGCTTACACACAATTGTCCTAATTCTTTTATAGCTTCGGCTTCTTTTATCTCCCGTGTGAGCCGATCCCTAGACCTACCGATAACAATGCAGCTATACAGATCAGGGAGCACCCACAGCCTTTGCAGTGTGCCGCCAGGAACCCTCCCGCCGTAAGCTTATTTCTCGCGTTATAGCAGTGCTCGCGCAATCTGTCATTCAGACAACCGTTTTGTCTGCCCAATGTAGTACATACCGCAGGATAAAGAAACTTGTAGATGACACAGGACACACAATCAACGAATCTAACGTGGTGTTTCTTATCACAAGATGGGGGAGCAACATTTCTTGGACAAGTTAGCTTGCAAAGCTCCCCTAGTTTTTTGGGCGCTGAAAAAACGACGCGTACATTAGCCCTCTGGGCCACTTTTTTAAGTTGTGAGAAACTATGTGCATGTAAGGAATCACACCTACTTTGCAGCCTGAGTACTCGTTGAGTACTCAGGCTGCAAGTCAGGCGTTGAGTACTCAGGCGTTGAGTACTCAGGTGCGAGACCTTGAGAACGCATTCTCAAGGAGTCTCGCAAAGAAAACAGGCGTGAAGTTTCCGAGTACTCAGGCTGCAAAGTAGGTGTGATTCCTTACATGCACATAGTTTCTCACAACTTAAAAAAAGTGGCCCAGAGGGCTAATGTACGCGTCGTTTTTCAGCGCCCAAAAAACTAGGGGAGCTTTGCAAGCTAACTTGTCCAAGAAATGTTGCTCCCCCATCTTGTGATAAGAAACACCACGTTAGATTCGTGATGTGTGTCCTGTGTCATCTACAAGTTTTCTTTATCCTGCGGTATGTACTACATTGGGCAGACAAAACGGTGTCTGAATGACAGTTGCGCGAGCACTGCTATAACGCGAGAAATAAGCTTACGGCGGGAGGGTTCCTGGCGGCACACTGCAAAGGCTGTGGGTGCTCCCCTGATCTGTATAGCTGCATTGTTATCGGTAGGTCTAGGGATCGGCTCACACGGGAGATAAAAGAAGCCGAAGCTATAAAAGAATTAGGACAATTGTGTGTAAGCTCGTCATCGATTTCCTTCTCGGAAAAGGAGATGACGTTCCTTGGTTTGAGAACACGTGCAATATGAGTTGTGCTTTCTCGCGCATGTATAAAATGGGTGTGATTGGCATGAAATAAACAGTTGGAAGTTTAGCGCCTACCTATCTCTACGTTTGTGTCCTGTCCCTTTCTTTTATGTGCCGCGCTAATACACGCTACGTCCCTGTCATCAGAACTAGAAGAGATACTTGGGCTAGTTGGTTGGGACTAATTATCCAAGAACAACAGCGCTAAGAACGGCGAGGACCATGAAATACGGCACAGGCACTGAACATTCAAGTGAAACTTTATTCGAAGGCACATGAAGAAACATATAAGGCTGCTGACATGACCGGCGAAAAGTGTAAAAGGGCGAACTTGATCTGGAGAAAACGAAATTAGAAAAACTTGTGGTAGACATAAGGAGCATATTCTGTCTACCCCAGTGCGTTCATTTCATTCATGAAACAGCGTTCATACCACAGTCATTGCGCTATACCGTTAGAAAGTATATTTTCTTACCCCCGGTACAAAAACCAACGTCGGGAGAAAATTCCCGACGTCGTTTGGCTATGGTTATGATCAGGATCAATTGGTACCAGACACGTTCTCTTTCAAAAGAGATGAACCCAAAGGAACACGTTTCAAGTAACAGAACATTAATTTAAAGAGATATGAATAAAACATACAAAGTATTCAAGGAAAATATATATAAAGATGAGTGGTTTCAGCAAGAACACGCCCTCTAAACTACAAGGAAGTGACGTTTGCACACGCAACAGTGAGAGAGAAAAAACATTCGTATGAGCGAAAGATGATTGAATGTAGGCATCGACAAGCACGCGCGCAAAGCATTCTCTAAAAAGTCTGGCAGGCACATGACGACCGCCTTTTGAACCAACTTCACTTTGCTCTCGCGTAGCCACGGGGGGGGGGGTCACCCCCCTCCCCCGGAAATTTTCAATTTTGCAATTTTGCATGTGTATGGATACGCCCCACACACAAACAACCTCCCAACCCCACCCGGCCCGATGGCTTAGTGACTAAGATGCTCGACTGTTGACCCTCAGGTCTCTCAATCAAATCACGGCCGCGGCGGCTGCGGCGGCTACATTTTTGATGGAGGCCAAAAATTCTAGAAGCCCGTGTACTTAGATTTAGGTGCACGTTAAAGAACCTGAGGTGGTGAAAATTTCCGGAGCCCTCCACTACGGCGTCTCTAATAACCTTATCGGGCTTTTGGGACGTCGAACACCAACAATTATATTGTCCAAATTCTTACAGGAAAGCCACGTGAAACAAATTAGAACAGCTTCATACTACTCCGGAGCCAAATGGGTTGGCGGAATGGTCCGTGCGGACAGTAATGGAAGGTCACAGAAAGAACCCGACAGCTACGTTGCAAGAACAACTGATCAAGTTCTTGTTCCGTTACAGAAAGACACATTTGCAAGGAGAAAAATCGCCAGCCGAACTGCTGTTCGGCTTTGGTCGCCGAACCAGGCTGACGGCTTCACTCAAACACAAAACGCTGATAGAAAATAATGGTACCGGCGAACCTGTTCAAGAACAAGCAAAAGTTCAGACGCTGTTTCAAACAGGGTGGCGTGTATGGTCGCGCCAGTATCAGTGTTGTCAGAGATGGATGACAGAGACAGTAGTGTCCACGATGGGAACACGTATGGTTACATTGGAAACACCGGAGGGACCGCAGCGACGCCACGTAGACCAACTCCGGTCACAGCTCGTCTAAGGGTTGTCGCCTAGCAAGCTGACCCAAGTCAACGACAAGCTCAGCGTAGTCCGAAGCAGGCAAAGGCTTGTCAAGATGAGGACGTACGAGAAGTCAACTCTCAAGCAGAAGACCAACAACCTCCTCTTCCTTATAAGAAAAAGTCATTTGACATTTTCTGTTTAATTATAAAGCCAGTAACACGAACGATAAACGGTCTTTCGTTCAGTCACTCTTACCGGCTACGTTCGGTGACGATTTCAACAGCCGCAATTCCTCGGCTTGAAACGTCCGCAAATTACCGCTGCTTACCCTCTCCGCCGCAGTCTATCTTCATGGAGGCGCTAGCAGACGATTTCGCGACTGCGCGCAGCACAAGATGGCGGATGCACCCAGAGTTGCTCGGACACTAAGCAATATGAATGTCATCTCTTGCTCTCGCAGTAATATCGCCAAAGTGGAGATGTCTTAGTATTCGGAACAAGGGATTATGATGCGCGAGAGGTCAAAGTTTTGACGAGGTCAGTCTGAAGAACTCCTTGATCCATATATATATATATATATATATATATATATATAATATATATATATATATATATATATATATATATACATACATATATTATATATATATATATATATATATATAATACTCGTTATGCTATAGCACGGATCAAGTAGCTAGCCTATACATTGACCTCGCCAAAGTTATTGACGGCACTAGTCGACGAAGCACAACGGCGACAGTCAAGACAGAGCGCGGACTCTGAGCGCGAGGAGCGTGCTGTCAGAGAAGAGCCGAAGGGGACGACCCACTAGAAAGCGCTCGAGAGGGCGACTCATTACAGACTTCCAACGCTTCGCTACAATTAACCCGGGTACGAAAAAGGGAGCCATCTGGCGACCTACCTGCTTGTCACTATGAGCGGGTCATGATAGGGCTTCAGGCGCTCCACGTTGACAATGTCGCGCCCTCGACGGCGCATGTCCGAAGATGGTTCAATGGGCTCGATCAGGTAGTTGACCGGGGATGTGCGTTCAACGACACGATAGGGGCCGTCGTACTTGGGCAGCAGTTTGGAAGAGAGGCCAGGTGCAGTGGTAGGGACTGAGAGCCATACGAGTGCTCCAGGGCGGAACGTGGGCGCAGAAGTGGTGGTGTCACCGCGAATGTTCTTTTGCCGCTCTTGGTCATGCGTAGTAAACGTCTTGGTAAGCTCCCGACACTCCTCAGCAAGTCTGGCTGTGGCAGAAATAGGCGCACACCAGACGGATCCGGCTTGTATGGAAGGATTGTGTCGATTGTGTGCGACGGGTGTCTGCCGTACAATAAGAAAAAGGGGAGAAACCCGTAGTGCTCTGAGGGCCGGTATTATAGACGTAGGTGACGAAAGGCAGAATGGCATCCCAATTGGCGTGATCGGCGGCGACGTACGTCGAGAGCATGTCGCCGAGCGTGCGGTTAAAGCGTTCGGTGAGGCCATTCGTCTGCGGTTGGTAAGCAGTAGTTTTCCGGTGAACAACGTTGCACTCTTTCAGGATGGCTTCGACGACTTCCGACAAGAAGACACGACCTCGATCGCTGAGCAGCTCCTGGGGTGGACCGTGGCGCAGCATGGATCGGTGCAGCAGGAAGGAAGCAACATCGCGCGCTGTAGCCGCTGGGAGGGCGGCAGTTTCGGCGTATCGCGTAAGGTGGTCACCAGCGACGATTGCCCAGCGGTTACCAGCCAACATTAGAGGAAGTGGTCCATAGAAGTCTATGCCAACGCGCCCGAACGGCCGGTCAGGGCAAGGCAGAGGTTGCAGAACTGCCGGCGACAGGTGCGTTGATGTTTTGCATCGCTGACTATCGATGCAGGAGCGAACGAACTTCTGCACGTAGCGGTACATCCCTCGCCAAAAGTACCGTTGGCGAATGCGGTGGTAGGTTTTCGATACCCCAGAGTGTGCGCACTGCGGATCAGAGTGGAACGATTCGCATATGTCAGAACGCAGACTGCGGGGTATTACGAGTAGCCACTGGCGGCCGTCGCAGTAATTGCGTCGGTGGAGGAGGTCGTCGCGAACGACGGAATGGTGGGCTTGGCGACGCAACGCGCGAGTGGATGATGTTGCCGATGGATCAGTCAGCAAGTCTATCAATGAGGCGATCCAGTGATCCTTGCGCTGTTCAGTAGCGATGGTGTGAATGTCGATAGAAGAAACGGCATTGTGAGACACTGAGCTATGGGTATTGTCGTCAGGCAAAGGGGAGCGCCAGAGTGCGTTGGCGTCAGCATGCTGGCGTCCATTGCGGTACAGCACACGGATATCGTAGTCCTGTAGGCGAAGTGCCCAGCGGGCGAGGCGACCTGAGGGATCCTTCAGTGACGACAACCAGCATAGTGCGTGATGGTCGGTGATCACATCAAATGGGCGACCATACAATAAGGTCGGAATTTCGTAAGGGCCCAGATGATCGCCAGGCATTTTTGCCTCGTCCCATTTGTTGGGTACGCTCGCGCGCTCGTATATCGCGAGCCAGTCCTCCACGTCAGTGCCATCCGCGCCGGTGAATATAGGAGGGTCGCGGATGCGGGGGGAACCGGAGCATGGTGTCGGTACAGGGGAAGCGTTTGCTGGGCGGCGTGTTGAGGCATGGTAGAGGGCACGGTACGGGACCGAAGCACCAGGGGCATCGAACGGACCGAAGCTGGTTGGACGGCGCAGCACTCTCCACCAAATTATGAAGGCGTTTATTGACGGCACTAATCGACGAAGCAGAACGGCGACAGTCAAGACCGAGCGCGGACTCTGAGCGCGAGGAGCGTGCTGTCAGAGAAGAGCCGAAGGGGACGACCCACTAGAAAGCGCTCGAGAGGGCGACCCATTACAGACTTCCAACGCTTCGGTACAATATATATATATATATAATATATATTATATATTATATATATATATATATATATACATATATGTATTTGCATCCTAAATACTCTTTAGAACACTCTCTTTTATCGTATCGCCAGACAATTTCAAAGTATCCTTGCCCAGCCCTGTTCGCGTCCTGTATGCAACCTAATCAGAAGATTAGAAAGCAGCAGTAAAGATTCCCGCACACTCTGGCGAGGCCTGCACCGGGCAATGACACATGTAAGGGCTTTAGCCAGTAACACATGCCAACAGTGAAAAGGAGATTGTGTGCCAATATAATACGCAGATGCGTCTGTAGAATGCATGTACAACGTGGCCGAGTGTCAAGGATCCCATCTACTTCGTAAATCCATACATTTGAGGGACCAACAAGGGTACTTGGCCCTAGTTGTACTGGGGGTGCGGTGGCGCTCTCTGAAATTAGCTTCGTCAGGGTGTGGCGGCGCTCTCTGTGGTTGGCTCCGGCGCTCTCTGCAGTTGGCTCCGCTCGGGTGTGGCGGCGCTCTCTGTGGTTGGCTCCGGCGCTCTCTGCAGTTGGCTCCGCTCGGGTGTGGCGGCGCTCTCTGTGGTTGGCTCCGGCGCTCTCTACAGTTGGCTCCGTCCGGGTGCGACGACGCTCTCCGAAAGTCGGGTCTGTCCGACTGTGACATCCTAAATATCTCCTGATACAGGGCATTTTGCAAGAAAGTTCAATTTTTCGACCTTATTTTTGAAAGCACTGCAAAATCTGTAAGGCTGGAGGTAAACATTTACGTGAACCTTCCTTACAGCACACTCAATTATTACATTTTTCCTTGCTCCGGTGCTGCTGAAAACAACAGTAACGTTTGAATCTAAGTAACAAACGAAAAGTACTTGACAATGATTGCCGCCGCTCAACAAAGCCTGCAGCCTGACGTTTTGGTACAGCTGAGAGAAACGGCGCCAAATTCTGAGGCGGTGCTACGCAACAATCTTGGCGCAGCGGAGTGGTGCATTTACCTCAAGATAGAAAGTGGAGTCACCGCCGGCACAATCCCGCGCGCAGGACACAGTTTTGAAACTTGATCCTGTATGACCTGGCGAGGGGTCGCGAGGTTGGTTACCCGGCTGTGGATGCCACCGAACGTGTGCGCCACAATAGTACCGACAAACTTTTGGATTTGGCCGAGGAGCGACTGATGGTGACGAGCTGTGGCCGTCTTCTAGAGGGCTTCGTGTGACACACATTGGCGCCGCGTGTGAATAGGCCGTCTCCGAAGCTCGTAGAAAAGCTAGCAAAGCGCAATGTCCTAATGGCCTCAGAAACGGTTCACGTACTTAAAGTACATCACATGAAAGCATCGTCGGAAATGTCTGATGCTCAGGGTGTTTAAGTTAACTTGCGCGAGGTACGCTTCTTAATTTCACGCACTCTAAAGCAAAGACGAAAAAACTGAAATGACGCAGTTGTCTTAGCATAGATTGAATAATCCGAAGTTGCTGAAGAACTGTTACAACTTTAATATCGAATAGTTTTCTTAGAGTTAGGATATGAAAGGTTAGTTAATTATCTTGTTAATTACCCATCTTGTCGGACGGGTACTTATCTTAGCATTGATGAAGTATTCCAACGTTTCTGCACAAATGGTACAACATTTGCATTGAAGATTTTTCGCTAGATTTACTAATTGAAAAGTTAACTAATGAATCTTGGTCAAGTCCAGATTGGGAACTCTATTTGAGTAGCAGAGAGTTAGCGATCTCTTTTACTCTGCCTTCAAGCAAGAAGTAAGTTCCGCGGCTAACTCTCCACTACTCCCCACGGCGTTAAAGAACTCTGGCGAGAGTAATACAGTCGCTCTACTCTTGCAGTACTCCTTCTACATTTGTGAGTGTAGCCATGTAATCTGCACACACTCTTGGCATTGTCTTATGATTACTGGACTGTATTACTGAAATTTACTAGCGGTGGTGACATTGACGAAAACTGCGGTCCTGCTGCACTCGAAGAAAACATTCAACGAATTTTGAAAGCCTTGAAAGAACAATCCAAGACACCTGCTGATATAAAACGCGAACAACGTGTGCTTTAGGAAGAAGTGCCAATACTTCAGGAAGTAGTGGCAGCATCATCAAACATTCAGGAAAGATTGTCTACTATTGAGTCATTCCTTCCGAGAATGGCCGAAGCGCAAGGCACGGATTTTGCTTTAACTGCGCAAATCGTTCTGACGTCCGAGAATGTCAACAGCCTGCAAAATCGGCAACGTAGAAATATTTTGCTACCCAAACTTCTTCCCGAGCAACAGAATGAATCAGCCGATAAATTAGATGATGGATTTTGTGAGGCAAGAGCGTTTTTTTCTGTAATAGCTGTTAGTTTCTGCAGTGGAAAAACTTGCGTCGACCTGCGAACGAGCTAGACAATCCCCGGCCGCTAATATTTCACTAAGGAAGTTTTAATAAATAGAGGCAGATCTTGAGGAACTGCTTCAAACTTTAAAGGAACAGATGTTTATATCAGTAAAACTTTTCAACAAGTCTACTTTACAGTCGCAAGTGCCGTTGGGAAATTTGAAACGATGTTAAACGAAAAGCTGCGTGCATGCGCCTTATTCATGACAAGGTTTATCTAAAGAAAGGTGCCTTTTTTTGGAGCGCGAACAGCGCTTCACGGAAACCGTGCACAGTCGCTGGCTCTCGGCTCTCGGAATTCTTGACACCACGCGAAAACGCGAGCAGCACCTTGAATAAGATTTCTTACATTGAAAATGTGCTGCTTGTGCATGAACCAGATGCACTTATTCCTACTGAAACTTGGTTGAATGAATGTATCTAGAGTTGCCAATTACTTGCTGAAAATTACGCAGCTTATCGCACGGAACGCGGATCTACTCCATCTCAGTTTCCCTACAGCACTGTGAAAGCTACAGGGCCCCTTAGTCAATTGGAATGGCGATTAGCCCCTCCCCATGTACTTATCCGCGTCGCGTTGTCTGCTCAGCATCTCCCTGGCCTCTGCGCGTACGCATAGGGCGAGTAAAGCGAACAGACGGCATCACCAAAAGAAAAAAAAGGCTGCGCCCATCGCAGATCGTGCCCTCCGCCTCGAATTTACCACCGTATCTTGTGCTGTGTGACTCGTAAGTTACGAACTGACGCTTGTGTTTGCTTGAGACCAGGGTCGGCAACATTTTGAGGTGGAGGGCCGATTTGCATGAAGCCGACATGGAGGGGGTCGTACGGCAAAGCAACGGGGGGGGAGCGGAGGGTGTTTCGCAAGCAAAGAGACAAAATTCGGCACTTTGACAATGACATACAAAAGTCGAATACAAATCACATTAATTTAAGCACGCATGTCGCGAACTCCAAATTTACAGCAATAGGTTACAAGCAAAACACAAAAACTCTTCCAATACTATTTCTGGTGCTCAGCAATCTCAGCCAACTCGCAAATACCTACATGAAGGCTTTTCACCAAGACGCAGAAGTTCATGGAGGTGTTCATCGGTTAGTGGGGAGCGCAAGTTTAAACTTCATTTTCGAGAAAGACTGTTCACAGACGCATGTACTTTCTAAGACTGTAATCATGGCAGCTGCTACTTTCTTCAAACTCGAAAAATTTGAGTCTGTGAGGCCAGCATAAAAATTCACTGTGTATATCGCATCAAATGTGTCCTTGAGCTTATCGTCTGTCTTCAGATCAGCCAGTTCCAAGAGGTACATATTCCCACTTTAAAGGATTTTGAAAGAATGGGATGCTACTCGAATGTTTTTGAAAATCAGAGAACCAAACTTAGAACTCCCTCTTTACACCCCGTAATACTTGACAGAGTTTTTCTCTGGGAAGCGGTGTACTCGTATCTTCCACAAAACTTTTGTAGCAATAGAAGTGACAAAGATTATAGTCACTACCCTACTGCTGGGAAAGATTGAGTTTCCGCTCAAAAGCCTTAATGTCTGTGAGCATGCCGTACAGAAGTTTCCCTTTTCCTTGGCAGAAGGTCCTTCCCTGACTTAGTATTTCCACAAAGAATCTTTCTCCCCCTTTTTTGGACCTTTGCAAAGAAAGAAAGTGAGTACTTTATCTGGCTAAGTGTGAAGAAGCGATCTGGAAGCGACCTGTGTTGCTATGTAACTCCATTCGAGGTCAATAACTGCCATGCCGGCCTTCAGGTAGGAAGTGACAAGGGGAGAGGGGGGGGGCGAAGTAGCTCTGACGTCGTGCCGGGAGCCGCATAATACTGCACTGCGGGCCATGCACCCCGCAGGCCTCAGGTTGCTGACCCCTGCTTTCATGTTTCATGTTTATCTCCATAAAGAAGTAAATGCAAAGCCTGCGCGAAAGCTGTAGGACCCCTTAGAAGATGTGCTCTGTCCGATGCATGCGTCTCTCAGCCTAGATTGCCTTGCTTCACGAAAAGCATAGTTTCTCAGCTTGCGAAGACAGTTATCGCGTTGTTATTTGTTATTTTTTTTTAGTACAAGGCCGTGTTGCACATGTGGCGTGTGACCGAGGTGATTTATTCGAGGTCATGCGCAACAACTCCTTCACTTGGAAATCAACGCTCGTACATAGCGGCGTTTATTCTCGCCATGTCTACTAAGAATGCAACCGTAACAACTAGCCCAGTTTTCTACCACAGTATAAATCATTTAGACAGCCAGGCTCTGCAAACACCAACCTTATTTTTATACAGCCAGCAGTATGTCACAGAAGAGTTTGGTTTCATTTCCTCTCGGATCGCTTACGGTAATAGGTGATACCGCTAGTAGCTGTAACATTTTGCTCCGCATCACATATGACTCCTCTGATGAGCGTTGATCTGTCAGGACGCACTTTTTTTGCGGCTTTTGTTTTCCGCATGCTTTCCTCAGATTACTGCTAAGAAACTGAGTACAATCTCAGTATTGGTGTTGGCCACTAATATTTTTCTGTGTGCCTGGCAACGACAGGCGATGGTCCAAGTGTGCGATGACGTCATGGTTTACATACGCAACCAGTTCATAATTAAATATAGGCAGCTCATCTTGACTACTTGAAATATTCAGCTCGGCTGGATATTGCCTTTGTACATCTACGTTAAATTGTGCACTTTTCACTAGTAACAAAGTGGTGATGGTCGCTCTGCGAGTATTGCACATGGCTTAACCACTGGAAGTAAGGTAGCACACATACAAGAATTGAATGGGGGGCGATCATTTTGCAAACTACACCCAAGGCAAAGTTTTATGTTCACTTAAATTTGGAGTTAACCACCGCTCAGGCATGGATCATGAACTATTAAACGCCAGCGTGATTTTACATAGGAGAGTTAATTTTTGAAGGTGGGTTGAAGGTGAGGAAGCTTGTCTAGATCTTTCCTCGGTGACATGAGATGTAAGTTGGCCGCTCATGGTTCTTGAGGCGACGATGAAGGTGAGTGCATTAGTTGACTCCGAGTGAATTTGGGTAGGAAAACCTGAACGGCCGGTTTTCGCCTGCCTCTGGTGCACATGATTGACAACTTCAGTGTTGGCTTTGGTTGGTGTAGCTTTCTGCAACTCAAACACCTATCGCGTTTGCGTCGGTCGTTAACCCGTGTGTGCTGACTAACACTTTGATTGGTTCATTGATCACCTCCTGGTCCTGTATTCTACATATGCGAAAAAGTGCCAGGCTCTCCAGCTCTTGAGTAGATTTGACGGCCAGCCATTTGTAGAAGCAAGTATGCTGGGTGTCTGACCTTACAGTGCATAAGCCTCGAAGCACACAAGTATTTAATGCCGCTAAATCAATGTCTGACTCTAGAAAGGCTGCACCATACGCGTGGATCAATAATCTCATGCATTTTCTCTTCCATCTTCTCCACTATTCCCCACCCGATTGTAGGGTAACAGACCACGTCTCACCAGCTCTCGTATGCAACGCTTGTCGGGCATTGTGGGAATTCGTATAACGGACACGCAAGTAATTGCACGACCTTAGCGCAGATGCCCAAATTCCTGGAGACTGAAAGCCAACTGATCCCCGAGGCACGTCTCAGAGGTATTGTTGCCGAGATCGCGGCACGCTATCTGGGAACCGGCAGCAATTCTTGTGCAGGTAATAGGTCCACGCCCGTGCGTGTATATCGGCCTATCGCACTGAACTCTACGCCTCATCGATCGCGCCCTCTAGTTCAGTCTGCGTCGACCAAAAGCTGTACGTGCTTTGCCTTTGAAAGGTCCGATCAGCGGCAGCTCTTTCTAGCGTCACGTTTGGACCATGTATGCGGGTCTAGTAATCGGCTTCCTACAGGAATTCGGAGGAACCAGACCTCACGTCTCGTTAGGAATTACTTTTTTGTACAACGTCAGGAGTGCTTTCAAGAACTTCAAGGCATAACGACGCTCGTAGGACGTTTATTCATGCATAGTTTCCCCGAAAGTTGTGGGAGCCTATGTGAACATCCAGTCTAAATCTTCGTCGACAAGAGCTCAGTAGTGCCGCCCGCAAGTCATACGTGCACAAGCTTGTGAGCTGTCTGGTAACATATACCTTTAAATTGCATTCGTCATATTGCCTGCTGAGGTGCATCACCTCTTTTTGAAATGTTACAGAGCTCTACAGAAAGACAATATGCTTTTTTCAGTGTTTGATTGCACAAGAGCGTGCTTCCCAGCAAGATTGCTAGTTATTTGTTGTCTATGACGTTCACCCTTCGTTTCTTTGTTACAGTTAATTTTCTGGTAACTTACCCTGCGTCATTCACTGCGTGCACGCAGTTATACAACTATATTAAATTATGTATTTACATGCATTTTTTGTTCGCTTGGTACAAACCACTTTGGCAGTCAACTATAGGTGTTAACTGCCTTTCTCATGATGTCTATGACATTGCAGTCCTCGTCATACAAACTTGAAGTGACATGTAGGTGTGCATCCAAGATAAACTCTCAAGGGCTCAATAATGATTCTCGCGCACATTTTTTTCTTTACGTAATGCGAAGCCTTGTATGAACTGCTGCATCACCAGGTACGACACGAGTTGAACTGTACCACGAGTAGCGCGTTTTCGTTCTTTTCGTGTGTACTTTTCTAACGTCGAGAATAGTGTACCAGGAAGAAATCTGAAGGTGATGTCTGCGTGCCTGAACATCTGTGCATGATCCCTGCCTGTCGAACTTTAACGATTACCTAGTCTGCTATAGCCTGCGTGCGTGCGTGCGCGTGTGTTCCAGAGTAAGTGTGTAGGTGTGAGTACGAGCGCGCGCGTGTGTGTGCGTGCGTGCGTGCATGTGTGCTAGGGTCAAAACTGGCTCCAGTCGTGTATCATTTCAGCGTGCTATCTGTGTGATCAGACCACGCAAACGGCCTCCACGATGAAACGCTCGCTTGACTCCCATGATGATTTCACTAAAGCGTGTTAAACTTTCAGGCACATCGAAGAGTCACAAAAAAGGCGCCGCATATTTTGGTTTTCGGTGTCTTTTCTGATCACTACAAAATGCTTCGTTCATTGCTTCTGCTGTATACACCTCTTTTTGGCACATTTCATATATTGTTTGATAAAACGTACTTTGAGCATTTCATATGCATTAGGTGCTACTCTGTGCGTCTCTTTTATTTTGTTTTACAGTTAGCACAACCACCAATCTTCGTAAATATGCGTATGAGGCAGCTTTTACGTCTATCAAGTGTTCTCGTGGTCATTCAGAGTGCTTGCGTATTTTTAGTTTTCAGCGCTCATCGCAACAGCGCATAGGATCGCATGTTCACAAAAAAGTATTCCTATTGGACAGTGTAAGCACGCTATTTCAGTAGATGAACGGCAATTGGCATGGTGCCGCGAATATGACTTTTTTCTTACTTTTCACATTTTGACATTTTTCTGACCCAAAGCCACGATATGATTGTGAGGGACACCGTATGGGAGGTCTCCGGAAATTTCGACCACCTGGGGCTTTTTGAGTACGCCTAAATATATGTACATGGGCCTCAAACATTTTGGCCTCCATCGAAAATGCGGCCGTCGCGGCCAACTCACAGAACCTGTCCAGGTCTTGGTTTCCTCACCAGTGTTGATTTCCTCATGGACGCGCTCCGGTGCGTCCTTGAAGAAATCAACACTGGCAGGTCCGTGAGGACATCAACCGCCAGTGCGTGTCGATTTGGCCTTGCGAAATCGCCGCGCTCCGTCGACATGCGAAGAAATGAGTGACGTGATATTTTGCAAGTGCGCTGTCGTGTAGGCGTGCAAATTGTTGATGACAACAAAATTAGTGTGAGCCCAACAACGCTTACCCCTGCATGGCAGGTGCACCCTAGAAACGTGTTCCTAAAGTTCCTAAAGCTCCTGCTGTACGCTTTCGTCATTGTGGCACAGCTGCAAGTCTACATGCCGCCTTGCTACCGGGTGGCAACGCTCAAACGGTTCCGCCGTGAGAAAGGCCCTTCTTTGGTTCCACAAAGCGCCGTCATACCCGTCGGATGGCGATGGTCGATAGAGAGCCTGCATTTTAGGTGCGCAACGTCCTTGCGCAGCGCATGGCAGAACGCTTCCACGGTGCCGGGTAATACAAATGTTACGAGGATATGTTCCTACTGAGAATAGATATAGGGCCGCGACACACGCCGTGGTAAGGTACAGCGCTGCTAAGCTCATAGTTGCGGGTTCGATTCACGGTCATGGCAGCCGCATTTAAGTGGGGTCGAAACACAAGAACACCCGTGTACTTATATTCAGGTGCAGGTTAAAGAAGCTGGGGTGCTCAAAATTCTTTTGGAGTCCCTTACGACGGCGTGGCTCATAATCAGGTCTTCGCACTACCCGAACCACATATTTATTATGGGTCCCTAATAGGTGGGTGCTACACCTAATAGTGTGACTGCGACGTCTGCTATATAGCAGTCGCGCGACATTAGATCATGTGTACACGTGATAAACATTATTAATAGCAAAAAATTCCGACGCCGGCGTTGGAACTACGAGCATTTAGGACTGAAGTCCGATGCTCTAACTACAGAGCCGTCGTTTCTTTTCTTTTTTGCTGCAAAGCTTTACTGCGCTTATAAAGTGTGCAGCAGCGATTAGCTTCACTGATCAGGAGGAAGATCTTGCACATGTGCATACCTCATCAGGCATAATGACATGCCTTGAGAAAGATCCCGCGTGAAAGTGGACGCGTTTTGCAAAACGCTGATGATTTCGGAATTTCTATCGTTCAAGTAACTGCGTTCAGACGCTTCAAGAATTTTCTCAATATTTGGGGATTTTCGTCGACTCACCGTAACAATAAGATGTGCTTTCATGACGACGTCATATGGCTACCGCGTCACGTGATGCATCCCTCGTGTTGACTGCGACGGTGAATTTTCGTTTTCGATGAGGCAGCTAGGGTTTTCGCTTAATAGCTGCGTGTTCCCTCGCCCGACAGTTCCATGTTAAATGTCAGGCAGTAACATTCAGGAATTTTCTGGCACATCTGCGCTATACCGTTTTCGTGCGAGTGGGCATTTTACTTTCGCTCTGTTTTTCTTTCACTGCGAAAGCTGGTATAACATCACAACGACAGCCATTTTTCGTGGCATAGTTCTGCGCCGCCGGCGGTGTCCGTAACCACTGTCGCGCAAAGTGGTAAAATACCAAAATTAGAAAAAAAATATCTATGATAGGATTTCACCCCAGGCCCTCTGCGTGGTAGTAGAGTGTTCTACTACACAGCCACGCCAGTGGTCGAAAGTTCTTTGCAAAAAAAAAAAAAAAACGCCAGGCCTGCGCGGAAAGCGCAGCACAGTCACAGCGAAAGCTGGAAGAGCGGCATTTCTAAGCCCGTTATAAACTCTCTTGTGGCTACTAATAGAAGTACATTAGCAACGTACCCACTACGCCACAAATCATAATTTTTGGGAAGTAGGGAAGCACCCACCACGACATTATTCGTTATTCTTCGTAGAAGCGAGCTACCATCTATGAGGCATTATGTACACTTTGTTATTGCGGTGGTTGATGACGATGATTATGGCTTAGCCGTTTGTAATGGGTTGGAAGCATTAAACGACCCACTAGTTACGTAATTCATATTGTGTGACGCCCGGTCGTTATTTATCTGCGCCACCACGCTTTATAACATACGTTAACCGGAGAAACGGAGAGCGAGAGAAGGAATTAACTTTATTGAGAGCCTGAGGAAATGAATCATGGGAGCCTTATGGGCTTCCTTGGCAACTGATAGAAGTGCACTTGCCAGGAACCCACTACGCAATAAATCATCATAATTTTTGTGAAGTAGGGAATCAGCCACTATGCAATTTTTTGTCATTCTGCAGAGAACCGTGGTACTCGCTAAACACCTGTAAGGCATTATGTGCACTTTGTTGAGGCTGTGGATCATGACGATGAAGAATTATCGTAGAGGCCTCTGTAATGGGTTGGAAGCACTCAACAACCCACACGTTGCGCAATATGCATTGTGTGACGCCCGGTTACAGAATTCGGGTTTGTGTGACGCGTGGTTGTTATTTTACTCTTCTACCACACTACGTTACATATGGTAATATTTTTCCTTCCCGACATGAAGACTGGATAGGGTCTTTTTGCAAAGCAGTTTCAAGCACCGGCATGACCCTGAGGTAGAACAGTGGGCTCCCACGCAGAGGGTCCAGGTTCGAACCTCATTCCATCCTGGAAATTTTTTCATATTTCCTTTTTTTTTCTTATTTCGTGTGATAGTGGTTACGGACACCGGCGGCGCCGGCGGACAACTACGGCGCCAAAAACGGTCGTTGAAATGATCTCTTAACAGCTTTCGCTGTAAAAGATACTACACAGGAAGCATGTCCCGCAAGGAACCGCGCCAACAAATGTAATATGTAGAAGAAGAGTAATATAACAACCACGCGTCACACAATACGAAATGCTCATCGAGTGTGTGGTTTATACCTTCTCACCCGCTACAAAGTGCTGAGCCATAATTCTTCATCGACATCAGCCAGAGCATCAATAAAGTGCACATAATGCCTTACAGACGTCCAGCGGGTACCTCCCTTCTCCGCAGAATGATGAACCCCATAGTGGATGCTTCCTTACTTCACAAAATTTATGAGTTATGGTGAAGAGAATACACTGCAAGTGTATTTGTATTAGTTGTCCCAAAAGTTTATAACGGGATCTCGAAAGGCAACTCTTCCAGCTATTGATGTGACTGTGCTGCGTGTTCTGCGGAGGCCTGGCGTCTCTTTTTTGTAATAAGTGTTGTTCACGGAGCTCTGTGGGACCTTCGGACACCTATGTGTAATCGTATATTTATGTGGATGTCACAGTAAACGAAACAGTAACCCTTCGGCTTTACTAAAGCAGAAAATTACTAAGATATTGTTTGTTCGAAGCCTCTCTTTGTGTTTATTTTTGTAACCGGCAGCGTACAGCAAACATCAAAGAATATGTCTGGTAACACCACTCAAGGAGAGATAGCAACACCACGCTCCTACTGGCTTGTGCTGTTAAGCGGTACGTTGCTGCCTGCCTCATCGAGGAAGTTGAGGTCAAGGAAGTTGTGAAGACTATGAGGATACGCTGGCAACGGTTGCGTCAGCCCATGTTGCGAGGTAAGCTGCACTAGCCGACACCGCGGCGACAAGCTACATGGGCTACAGACCTCAGCGCTAAAGGCGAACACGCCTGCAACCAGGCCTAATGGAAGCTTTTCGGTGGTGAACGCTTTTGGCCAACCTGATAGCGCATTTCTTCAGTGCTATCAGATTGGCGAACTGTCATATTTGAACTTACCTTGGCCAGTACCATCGCCTGCTTGCGTAGCCAGCCTAGAGGCTGGCTAGGGAAGCAGGCGACCAGTACATACGCTAACGTTGATTTAAAATACTGGATACTTTTTCTCTGAGAGCTCTCATGTGCCACGTATAGTGCCACAAAGGAAAACCTTAATTACTTTGAAAACAATAAAACATTTAGTTTCCCGCCAAAAATGAATATTGCCATGTTAGCGTACATGAGAAGTTTCAAACAAACAAAACGCTACTTTTGCCAAAGAGCAGTGCGTAGCTCCCAAAACACGACATGAAAACCAATTGAAACATACTATGCTTCGGGTTGAAATAAAGGCAGTTCAATACCTAAATTAGGAATGGGAATTCTGTGTTAAAAAAAAACAAATATTTCGCCATTATTTTCAGCAGTCCTTACACTTGAGGTCACATATGAAAGAGTTCAAACTTCCGTTGTAATCAAGATCACGTACATGTCGCTACGAATTGCCGCCCACATTCTGGAAGTCTCCTGAAAATACTGCTTGCGAGAACTACGTCAGCATGTTTTATCCATTTGCAGAAGGAGAATAATGGTACATCTCGCGAAATTTCGATGTTTAGATGCGCTAAACCACTGCGGGTCCACTGTGGCACAAGACCTTGTTTCGGTCAGCTATTCCCTTCTCGGAAAACAAAAGTCGTGGCTCGAACTTTGGGCAAGACAGCGCTTTTCTAGCGTCCAAGAAGCGTCCAAGAAGAAAGATTATAGGCTTTGATGAAATAACGGAACGAATAAGAAAACAAGATAACGGAAGATCAAAGACAGTCAGCACAAATAATGTGGGGCTATGTTTTGTGGAGAGTCCCGCAACAGCCAAACCACCAGTGCCTCTGTGAGATGAGCTGGCGGTACGAAACGACCCAGTCAAGCTATTTATTTCTGCTGCGTACCGTATATTTTGCTCAGCTTGGTTGTTTTCTTGTACCATTTTTTTATCTGCTTGTTTTTATGACATTTATTCTTACTTGATGTGGATTTGCACCTTGTGGGGTGCTTTTTCCATCGACCTGTGGAAAACGTACTCGAACAAAAGAATGTAGCTCCTTTTGCGCTGCCCAAAACCGTTTCCTTTGAAGTGTTCCCTCGCTATATTCAGAGTTTTTCTGTTGATGTAAGAGATCGCTTGTCGCTGTAGAACCGTTTTTCTAGACGTCTTCTGCAGACCTGACTTGAAGATGTGCCTTACAATTCGTAAATTATTCGTGTTGATTTTCCCAACCCTATTCCATTCCGTTTTAATGTTAACTGTAGCACTTTAATAATAAAAAATAACAGCTTTCTGCGAGATATGGAGATGACGCTTTATCATGCTTCCTTCCTGCAACAATCCTCCACATCTACTAATAAACGAATGAAGAATCCAAAATGTCTTTGTGTAGGGCAAAGCTTATGCCATCCCTTAATTTTGGAGCGTCTGCAAAGTGACCTATATAAATGAGACATCATTTACGTGTCTGCAGTAACTGAAAGGTTGCGCCATTATTTGAACAACCAAACTATTTCGCAACCCTGACACATAAAAGTTATTCCTTTAGAGACCTTTGTCCGTGCTTGGGAAAAACACTACTATGCAAAATACGAAGAACATTCCTCGCATTTCATTTTTGGGTCATTCCACGCCAACTGTCCCAGCCTTGGCGCTCGACCATCTGCGATTTGAATGAAAAAATTCGAGGACTGTCTATCCAAAGCCAGAAGCCTTCCGCCAAAATATTTTTGGCAAAAAAAATTTTTCAGTGCCGCAAACCCTATGTAAAGTTTTTCGGAAAGCTCGAAACTATGGCTCGGAAAATGCGTTTTCAAAAAATCTCTTCTTCATAATTAGGCTAGGACAATTTTTTCCCTATATAACGATCGTAGGCGTCTCACTTAAAATAAGTTTCACGAACGTTTAGGCTTTCGTGGATTTTTCATGCGGCCTTAAATATTGACAATATGACCCATATTGGGGATTTTTTCATAGAAAGGCGACATTCAGTGAAATGTAATATTTTGATTTAACTGATTGCCAGGAAGTTTTACTGTAGCCCAAAATAGTTTGAGACGTATATGGCGTGAAATGGTGTGTAGAGCTGGCGACAAAGTTGCAAGAAAGTTCATTTTTGCACATGTTTAGTCGCAAATTTAACATTGAGGTGCTCCTAGTAAAATTATGCTAAATAGCGCATTTACTAGCAACCTTAGTTGTCTACTGACTGAGAAGGTTTTATCAAATTACTTTTTATTTTAAGGAAGAAAAGATTTTCGAAGTTGTGTTCTGCCGATGTCTATTTTTGCTCGTGTTTTCTCTTCGCAGAAACGCGTCCAGCGGTTAGTACACCTACATGGGCGCGAGGTTCGCCACGGAACAGCTAGACAACATAATAATCTCTGCCCGTGCTTATTTGAATGCTTTACTAGTGAGTATTGGCCTGAGTAAGAGAAATACGAACTCCGCTAGAGTGAATTTAACCACATGCAGCTGTCCATTGAAGGTCGGCATAGTGAGCTTACGCAACAGCGGGAAGTGACACCGATGCGTGCAACGCTCCGTTGCCGGCGCACAGATATAAAAGTGGGAAGAACACTACGATTAACGACAAATTCAGTTGCTGTATATGAAACGCGTGTTGTACTTTTGCACCAATTCACGGTTCCTGGTCAAACATCATCACTTATAACATAGGCGTGCGCACAGGGGGGGGGGGGGGGGGGGGCGCCCCCCCCTAATCACCTAAGAGGACGGGCGCAAATTCTGCCCCATGCATTGACCCCCTTGTCACCTAAGAGGAGGGGGGGGCGCAAAATCTGCCTCGTACATTCCCTTAGTAGGGGGGGGGTGCGCTGGGATGAACCTTCGCATCCCCCCCCTCCCTGATGGGAAGCATGCGCACGTCTATGCTTATATACGATTGTGTTCGTCACAAGTGCAACTGATCTGCTTTGTTAAAGCAACTAATCTGTTCGTTTTGCCACTTTTAAACCTTTACGCAGGCAACGGGTTGTTGCACGCATCGGTGTCACTTCCCGCTGTTGCGTAAGCTCACTATGCCGACCTTCAATGGACAGCTGCATGTGGTTAAATTCACTCTAGTGGAGTTCGTATTTCTCTTTTACTCAGGCCAATACACACTAGCAAAGCATTCAAATAAGCACGGGCAGAGATTATTATGTTGTCTAGCTGTTCCATGGCGAACCTCGCGCCCATGTAGGTTGTACTAACCGCTGGACGCGTTTCTGCGAAGAGAAAACACGAGCAAAAATAGACATCGGCAGAACACAAATTCAAACATTTTTTTCTTCCTTAAAACAAAACGTAATTTCATAAAACTTTCTCAGTCAGTAGACAACTAATGCTGCTAGTAAATGCGCTATATAGCATAATTTTACTAGGAGCACCTCAATGTTAAATTTACGACTAAACATGTGCAAAATGAACTTTCTTGCTACTTTGTCGCCGGCTCTACACACCATTTCACGCCATATACGTCTCAAACTATTTTTGGGCTACAGTAAAACTTCCTGGCAATCAGTTAAATCAAAATATTACATTTCACTGAATGTCGCCCTTCTATGAAAAAATCCCCAATATGGGTCATATTCTAAATATTTAAGGCCGCATGAAAAATCCACGAAAGCGTAAACGTTCGTGAAACTTATTTTAAGTGAGACGCCTACGATCGTTATGTAGGGAAAATTTGTCTTAGCCTAATATGAAGAAGAGATTTTTTGAAAACGCATTTTCCGAGCCATAGTTTCGAGCTTTCCGAAAAACTTCTCATAGGGTTTGCGGCACTGAAAATTTTTTTTTGCCCAAAATATTTTGGTGGGAGGCTTCTGACTTTAGATAGATAGTCCTCGATTTTTTTCATTCATATCGCAGATGGTCGAGCGCCAAGGCTGTGACAGTTGGCGTGGAATGACCCTTTTCTTTTTGCATTGTCCGAAAGACTGAAGAAACCCTGAATATAGGCACTTTAGTGGGGACGGTGGTAGGGCAAAGTGCGGCCGACACGGAGTTTCCGTCGAGACAATAAAAGCGTCGCTTCAAAGGGGGCAATTTTCCGCATTCAGACTCTGAAGGAGACTAAGAAAGAGATGGGCTTTGTGAGCGGCAGACGTGGCTGGATTGGAGCGTCTAGACTGATAAATCACACAAGTGAGAGCGCGCCAGCTTCTTCGAATAAAAGAAACTGTAAAATAAAGCGATAGAGGCAATTTGTTGGCACTTTATTTCATGCAATACCATTCCCTTTTTTTTCACCCTTGCCGCGAATGTGTTTTTGCAGCGACTTAACAGAACGAAGTTTTTCTGGGTGTTCTGCGTTTCTTTTTCTCTGTCTTGAAGCCCTTATTTATATGTACGGAAACCCTGCCCGACACTCTATCTTTGAGGATATTACGTTCATTTCTCTTTAGTGATATGCTACTCTTTTTTTGCCCTCTGAACATTTCTGCCCATAAAACGCCTTAGAATAGGTGTTTAAATCTGTATTTTCTTGTGCCGCTAGCTGTGCTGCCGAGATTAGGGTGATTTGTCGTCATCCACATTGCAAATTCGGCCTTTGTGCAACATACCCCACTGGAAAGTTATTTTGGCTGCTTCGTTTGCAATAATCACTGGTCGATATGACTATATGTCTGTTCACGGAGAGTTATGTCCCACTGCGTGGCGTTCCATATTTGGCACATGCCAATTCTCATTGATTTCTTGCGTGTGCAGGATACCAAGTTCAGAACGTGATACTGCCAGAATAGTTCTCACTGTTATGCGCACTTAATATATGAAAAGTGCCACCATCCCTGGTGTAGTAGGAACACACACGTGAAGCAGATGTCGGAGTTCACGCGGAAGTCCGCCATGGGAACAAGAGAAATCGCAAAATTTTTCACGCAACCATTTTGGTTTTCTTCGCTGCAAAAAACATGAAACAATATAGCATATATCGTGGCCTCCAAAATTTATGCTCCCTATTAGTTTTTTACAAAATTGATACGGGATGGCTCAACGCAAAAAGAGGATGCTGATACCGTGAGAAAGAGACAACAGCGCTCGCGTTGGCGATGGAGATCTAGGACTACTCCTGCCTAATCTGGACATTCACCTCAATCTCCTATACTCCGATAGACCACCAGACTTCTCTTAAGCGACAGCTACCACAACTGCCGCCACCAACCCCGCATAATGCAACGCAGTCGTAGAACCGAAAAGAGGCAGATGCCTTGAAAGCTGTTTATGATGCGTGGCCCTTCTACCATTGCACACTTATAGGGAGCCGCCGCAGAATTCAACGCAAGCCTATTGGAAAACCCAGTGGCACTGTCCCAGTGCCATACCTGTTTATTGGGCCAGTGTGGCTCTGGGTACTGGGACGCTGGCACGCTACAAGCGGCACACTGGACGCTGGCGCACTGCACACTGCACACTGGGGGACCCGTTACGGGCCGAAATCGGGCTTTCAAATAGTTTTTTAAAACTGTGGTCATACCCCGAACATAATTAGGGCTGAAACGCAAGCACTGCGACAAAAAACTAAAACAATAAAAAATGCGAGCTGGAGTCGAACCCACCACGCCGACGCACCGTGAATCCTGAATCTGACACGTTACCGCTGCACTACACCTGAAAGACGAGAGATGGCTTCTTTTTTCTTCATATTATAACTACTTCCGGTAGCCAGTATTTTCATTTTTCTCGATTTATTTTCATTTTCTTCGTGCTCGCGAGAACCTAAGAGAAGGTAGTTATTTGTTTCTTATGTGCTGCCTAGGATGTGAACGTATATCGGGCATGTTTTGCCGCAAAAATTATTAGCGTAACTACAGATGTGTTGTGGCAATCGCACTGACTCGCTAAGCAGTTAATCATACCTATGTAAAAGACAATATGGATCTGACCTGCACACTGAACACTTAAGTTTTCGTCACCCGTTTGAACATATTTTCTGTTCTTTTTGTTTGCGTTCCGCGTACTATACAGACGCAGTAGTTCCTCCTGGGAGAACCAACCGTTAGGCTCAGAGCTGTACTCCGTGCGCCACGATCGCTGTGATGAACGTGGATATTCAGTTACGAAGAATCTAATAACCATTCAAGTGCAGTTTCGATCATACCTGACTCAAGCGAAGCCATATTTGCACCTTCGACTACATGAATCAGAAGCTAAAAACGCCGAGATTGACCGTTACATTGGCTCACTGTTGCCGGTGACGTGCGGCTTTCAACGGTGCGAGCCCATATGGAAGGACTGCAATGGCTGCTAGAGTAGGTTGATCAGACTAATACCAATGTCATATTGTGTTGCGAATGATAAGTTTTTTTGATGCAGTTATATGAACTACATTCACGACACTCAATCACACACTTCAGAGAAAGCGCGCGTTCGGCAGATTATTGCTTTAGTGTATACGTACGTCCGTCGTTTAACAAAACTGAGGCTAGATATGTGAGACACAGAATAGAAAATATTTTCAAGATATCCGATAACCTTTTCTTCTGACTTCTCGCGACCCATACCAAATCTTCTATGAACTCCACCGCACCCAGTTTTTCCAATGTGCTGCCAGTGTTCCTAGTGCGCAGGCAGACACTGTACAGTGTGACCAGTGCCTCCCAGTGCGCTGTAAAACACTGGGCCACACTGTACAGTATTCCCAGCGTCTTTCAACGCACTGGGCGGTCTAGCCACGCTGTACAGTCTTCCCCAGTGCCTCCCAGCGCGCTGTATACACTGATACACACTGTACAGCGTTTCCAGTGCCACCCAGGGCGCTGAAAGGCACTGGGAGGCACTGGCGATGCTGTTTTTTTTCCGATATGTAATGTACCTCATTGTCCACAGTTCATTTCCATAACGAAAGTCTACAAGTCCTCGCTATGTTGAGATCTCTCGCAAGCACGATGCGCACTCTCCACAAAATATTGACAACTCCACCAGCTAAATGCGCACTGCAAGTTGTGGATTCCTCAGAGTCAGTTCATGCAAGCCTCTTTTTTATATGTCTCGTATTCTAGCCTACTTTAACACAACCCCAGAGGATCAGGTCCCAAATTTTCTCGGTTGTCACTGTCGGGTGTGCGTGGTGGACGCTGGTGTGTGTGTCCGCCAGTTCGCGCCGTCCTGGGCGTAGAGTTCGTATAACCAATTGGGCTAAATTCCGAGAACTTCGGACTGCCAGTCCAGAAGTGGATGGCTGCGACGACTGGCTCGCGGCCCTTACGGCTGACCTCGAAGCCATCACGCGGTCGTCGATCACCACTGAACCGCACTCTCAGCGAGGTTGAGGAGGATGTGGTCTATTACACGGATGCGGCTTGCATGGCAAACGCACACACGGCAGTGGTGGTTAGCGGCACTCATGAGATAGTAAGTGCTGCCTCGATCTCCTCACCAAGTTCAGCCACCGACTCGGGCAAGATTCTGGCGGTTACCCGGGGCCATCCAACACACCTTGAGCCTCCCCGCGGAAACGTACTAGATAATCACCGATTCGCAAGCGGTATGTCGGGCTTTCCTAACAGGCCGCGGCATTCCCGAAACCTCATATTCTATTCTTTTACGTACATCCAAAGTTGCATCAGACATCAGCCACACAATACACCTGCTCTGGACTCCTGGTCATGCCTCACTGTCGGGTAATGAACGCGTTCATGCGGCCGCTCGAGAACTCACCCTCCGAGCAGCCCCGCGCAGTGAGGCGGCCAGCATCGAGCTAGGTTCCCCACTTCTCACTTATCACGAGGTCACACAGCATTACATACGCCAACGACAGCAATACCAACCCGCACCAGCGCCCTTCACACGAGAGCAGGCTGTCGCACTTCGCCGAATGCAGACCCGAATGTTTCCGAGTCTGCACTTTCTGCACAAATTATATCCAACGCGCTATACCAACGCATGTCCAAGATGTGGCGCCATCCCCACAACATTTCACGTCACCGTAGAGTGCATCGCTGCCTACCTCCCTCCCCTCCCACCAATCCTTCGGTCCACCCGTACCCCAGAGCAGTGGGAAGGCATCCTTCGCGAAGGCGCCCCCGAGGTCTGTCGGGCGCTCGTCCAGAGGGCCCGGGCTATCGCTATGGTTGCCATAGGTGTCCCGGAATAGGAACCCTCCCCGTTTTCTTTGAACTTTAATAGGAATGTTTTCATCATCATCACCATCATCATCATCATCATCATAATCCGCGTATCACTTGTTCTCTCTTTCATCCGTGCTCACTCTATTATTTTTCTGCCCTTCCCCCTTACCCCCGCGCAGGGTAAGAAATCGGGTACACCCTGGTTAAACTCCCTGCCTTTCCTTTGCCTTTCTTTCTATCTCTCTCCACCGCGCGGTGGCTGCCCAACCAGATATCTGTATGTGCCATTTATGATGTAATGTGCATTTCAGCTTGTAGATGACCACTTTACTGCCACCTAATCAGCGCTGCACGATACAGAGATCAGCAAAGCACAACGGCTGAGGTAATGCGGTACATAGCCCTCTAGTGCGGCATTTATGGCGCGTTCACACTTGGCCTCGATGGGGCGAAAGCGGCAAAACTCACCGGAAATTCACTCGCTTCGCCGCCTAAGCGGCCGGAAAACCACGCCGCGAGGCGGACGCGAAAAAATCGGTCCGAGACCGATTTTTCCGCCACGCGAAAGCGGATCGCCTTTCCGCTTCACGGGAAGCCGTACTTTGGCTGCGCTAGCTCAAATCACGTGACGTAAACAACAGACCGCAAATTCAACATGGCGGCCAAGGCGTCGGCGGTGGCTCACATCGGCGCATTTGCAAACTACCCGTCCAGCACGACAAGACTCACAGCCTCGACAAGGACGCGTTCCTCGAGAACCTGGTTTGGATTACGATTGACAAGAACACTGGAAGTAGAAAAAGGTGTAGCAGTAGCGAGTCGGCGTGCCCCAACGTGTCTCGCTTCTTGCAAAGCCGGGTGAATCCGCCGCCGCAGCCACTGCTGCCGTGTCCGCTTATGTAGTTTCTGCTGGTGTATCTCCCGAAACGGCGGTTTGAAAAGGTGAAAGCTATTTATTTTCCGTGTTTTGCATGCTCAATTTGAATTCGGTACGAAATTAAATGCTCAGGAAACGGGGAAAAGAGAATGAATTCTCGAAGTGGCGAAGGCGGCGGCGGCGGCGGCGGCGGCGGCGACAGCATGCTGGAGAGGCAGAACAAATGTGAACATTTCCGACGCGCGCGAAAACGGTTTTCCGGCCGCTCTGGCGCTTTCGCTTTCTCTTCGCTTCTCAAGTGTGAATGCGCCTTTAGAGTGTGGTAATAGATTTTGGAATGTTTCGCGAATATCCGAGTTGCGAGCAACAGTACCCTTTTCTTGCGCAATTAGCGTGGGTAGAAGAAAAGATTATGTGAGGTCCGACTAATTCATGTGGATATTTCGTTTTTCCCATTACCTCCGCAACTCAGCCTCGCAACGGAACGTCAGGGGTTGGAATTCGACCGGGAACGTATAGCAAGGCGCTTAGAAGAGCAAGGCGCAGCATTAGAAGGATAAGCGGCTACTTTCAAGAAAGAAATAGGTGGTGAAATGAACTTAGCGCACTGTTCAGCTATGCCTGAACACAGGAAACAATTTCATTTTTTTTTCACACATGAGGGTAAGAAGACCGCAAAGAGCGAGTATTTGTTGTTCAACCATGGCAGCAACACCGCTAGTTTGTCTTCATGCTTTGCCACATTTGGCACAAATCTGTAGCTTCATTGTTATAATCAATCTGAAATATTTTTCATATGTTCTTGTTCCTCTGCATAATAAAAGCAGAATTTCTTTTCAAGTGACGTTTTCATAATCCATAAATTAGGGGATTATATAAACATTTAACCAATAGAATAGTAGCAAGCACAAATGTTCGCTTGCTATGTTTCCTTCCTGGGCGCTCCACCTACAACCGTGTCAGGTTACAAGCATTGCAGAATCAATTACACTAATTGATAGGGATTGTAACAAGAAATTGCTGCCATCATTTGGGGCTCACGAGCTGATCCACTGCTTTTGGCCTGCACGTCTGCATGTGACCTTATGGAAAACGTAGTTTTGGTGCGTTGACGGATGCGCATAACGTTTTGTACTGACCATATAGTATCTATCGAAATGAAAGTAGTGTTATTGTGCTAAAAGACCTTAGTATACAATGGGCTAATGCAGTACCGTATATAGCAGTTGCTTCGTTTTCTTTATCCTGTGAATAAAAATGGACGGTTGCGATGAACACACACTCTGGTTAAAGGAAAAAAATTACACCATCTCCCGCTAAAGGGGACCATGAGGCGATGCGAAGCCGGAGCACTTGCACGATCGCGTTCCGTTGGCGTTCGTTGGGCATGCTACCGACCTCGCGTCGTGGAACGCGAAGAGGGACGCTACGCGCGTCGTATTTTCCATCTAGCCTGGCCGTTAATTCTCACAGGGAGAGCGGGGAACGCGGTCGACAGGCGGGCGAGAGGGGGCGTAGGAGTGGAGAGAGAAGGGAGGGGAAGCGCATGCGCTCGAGCTCATCGCGGCGTTGCGCAGGAGAGAATTTCGGCATGTCTAGCCCGCGTTTCAGAGGAACAGTGGAAAGCGGGAGGGGAGAGGGAAAGTGCAGAGGGTATGGGAGAGGGAAAGTGGAGAGGGGAAGGGGAGATGGTGAGTGGAGAGTAGAGGAGTGTGGAGAGGGTATGCGCAGTAAGGGTGGTCACGCCGCACACCACCACCACCACCACCACCGGATTGAGCCCCGCCTTAAGATACTTCGCATCTAAAACGACCGGAGCTTTGTAATTTGACAAAGTGCGCTCCAGGTGATTGGCCAGCCATACGTGAAACAACTGCAAACGTATTCGCAGGATTGCCTGCAACAATAACAGCAACAATACGACTGTTTAAATTAACGTAAACGTCTGCATGCTTATTTTAAGGATACTTCATTCAAATGAATGTGTGGTCATTTTGCTTCCCTTTGAAAGACGGAACATTGAAATGGCCGTCGTCTGCTCGGCCGTATTAGCCGACGTAATTCTAACTCCAGATCGACAGCCTTAAAAACCTAAAAGAAATGAGTGCAACACATTAAAATGCCCATTCGTTGAATGTAGCACCTATATTGGAAAGCCTGGGGGAAATCTATGAAGGAGGAAAGACGAGTTCGAGCTGCACACTGGAGGTTTGCCATTTCGGCCGACACGTGTTCTGCGAAGGGCTTTAATTAAAGTTGGCTCCCTGGTGGCGCCCTTGACGTTTGACGTTGAACGCTAACGATATGCAGAACCTCAGACAATTCCGTGTTTGCTAGCAGGAACCATCGAACGTACGGGGCCTAAATCGGGAAACGAAGGGGAAAGCCGCACAGTACAAAACTTGCCGTAGAGCCGCATCTCGTTATTCTCAGAACGTGGGTACTCTTTCGCGCCGCCAATGGCGAAATTAAACTCTGACAGAATTCGACATCGTGCAGCCGCTACGGTTCGCTGTGGTTGCACATTTGTTGCTGTAGAAAGAAAACAACAGTAACACGGGTAGCACATTAGTATTGCCTCGCGGCTTCTTTGTATTACAGTATGGATAAGTAGTTGAGGCGGCTGCGATAAAAAAGAAGTACTACATAAAAAGTGCTTCATTTTAAAGAGCAACATATATGTGACCAAACCTACAGGGCGTGTTGAAAATCAGCGTCAGCTTCGTGTTGTGGAACGTGGAATATACCGTATAGCTTAGCTGCCCTTATGAAAAAATTTAATGTGTATTAATAGACAGACTAATGTCTTTAGACATAAGAATCATTACACTGTCTAATGCCAGTCTAATGCGCTTTCTAATGCACACCTAATGCGAGTCTAATAGTAATTGGCCACCGTTAGTCTATAGAGTCATGACGTTAGAGTTTCTGATGACCATTGTCTAGCGTTAGTCTATGGAGTCCTAATGCGTGAGTTTCTAATGGCCGTTGTCTAGTGAAACGCAATTGAACATATGCATTAGGTTGACATTAAACACCATATTTCAGACCTAGGCCTTATGCCAGCAACAGCATGTTTGCTGCACACAGGTCAATAAATATTTTTGTGGTTAACAATACAAAAGTGTATATGCTTTAGACGATTGTCACATAAACGCCAGCAGACCATTTCGAGCAATGACTAGATCACCATTGTTCTTTACACGTAACAGTCTTTCAAAGCCAGTCAATAATCTTGCAGGTCTATGATACATGCATTTGTAAACGAGCGCTAAATTGTCAACCTATTTAGTTTCTATAGGACAATAAATAGGGCTAGTTAGTTAAATTTTGTATTTCCTACGAAAGAGCTCTTTTGCAATCACAAACAAACGAAATAAGACCAGGCAAAATATTTCAGAAGAAAGCGCTTTTCTATTTAATTTCTGACTCAGCACTGATGATAGGGTCTCTTGTGCTGCACTGTCGTGGTGGTACAGTTGCTGTATTTGAAACCTGCAAGAGAGAGTGTTAATATTAGCTTGGCACTGAAGCATACAGCTTAGGGCAGCATGTGAACAGATGTTGCAATTTATGATTAATGCCTTTTTTTCAGAACAGTGGTATAATTTTTACCATTTTAACTGAATAATCCATCTGTATCAATGTCCAACTACACAGCCTTGGCTTCATGCTGCTTTGATCAAAAACATAAGAAAACAAAGCACTATATCACTTCAGAGGGCTGTGGTTTCGTAGATTGGCCAGCTATTATAGACAGACCAATTAGCTCTGTTAGCTTCTTTGATGTAACATTTCATAATAACGTCCTTTCGCTACTCAAATGGTACTCCATGCATGACTGCTGCATGCATCAGTGAGCCTATTCCACCTCCTTTGTTTTAAACAAAACTATCACAGAACAATTTGTAGCTCATGCTCAGCTTGTGCAAGGTGAATCTGAGGAATAGGAAAGTGGAATGTGGAGCTGAGTCTTGGTAAAACAGCTAAAGAAATGCTAAATTCTAGTGAAAAGAATCATGAAATGGTGTGTTCTGTAAGAACCTACAATATATTTTACCGATATGCATGCTGTAACAAGTTATGGGTCATTTCTACAAAAATTTTGAAAACAAGGCATTAGGGAAAGCGAGCCAAAGCATTTTCGTATTATTACCCCTGGTGACTTTTGCATATTATTCGATAGCTAAAAGTACATTCATTATGTACCTTGAAGAGGCGACAAAAGTTTTATGAAAATGGAAATATTTTTTCCCGGTTCCATGCTTTAAAGTACACATTTACAAGGTTAGCTAGCAAATATTGCATAGTTATGAAATTGATCACTTGTCTTTTAGAAAAACAGAAGAATCCACATTGGAGTGCGTCGGTACTTGTTGAACATCTTGACAGGATAGCACAGCTACTCAAGGAAAGAGCACATAGCAGAGCTAAACTCAAAACTAACCTTTTTTAGAAATCACGCAGACGCTTAAAATATCTGAACCCAAGTGTTCGCACAGAGATAACATCATCTACAGTGCATGTGCAAACAGCAAAATGGAATAATCAAACGTACACCCAGGAGGAAAGAGGATCACGAGCTAAGACACCGACACAGAAAGAAGAGAGGAGCATTGTCCGTGTATTAGCTCGCGCTCCTGTTCCCTCCTGAGTATGTACCAAAATGCCCAGTTACAAGTATTGCTAAAATGTACACCCTTCCACAATAGTATGAATTCATTCGACAATTAAAGCTCCCTGTCAAACAAGGTTATTCAAGGCACCATCACACAGTGCATTACACTTCTCTTTCTGTGGTAGGCCTCAACCTATGTCGTGAACTGTGCGATATGCACAGATTCCTGGTATCTTTATAGATTGTGGGGTGATAATGTTCTAAAAAATGTGATGAAACATATGAGTATCCGATGCCTTCTAATGAAGGCTATCTCCGATTCAGATTATCAAAACTCTCAGGCTTATCGATCATCTGACAGCAATGCTTTGTTAGAAGGAAATGGGTACTCCCATGTTGCACGACATTGCTTAAAACATGGTTGCACCACAACCTATAAAAACACCATAAACCTGTACATAGCAGTAAGGTCAGAACAGGCACTATTAAGGCCCGCGACATAGAAAAATAGAGCAATGGAATACGCTGTGAAAGTGTGGCCTACAGCTTTGCATGAAAGTCAATTTTCAATGTTGCATCACTTCATAACATAGCGGTAGAATTGATGTTTCATTGCCTCCTTTTGCTGTTTGTCAATGCCTGTAGATGACGTCATCTATGCAAGAACTTGTGGTTACACATAATACTGAAACGTTAATACTTATCGTAGAGACATGTGAAGGCAGGACGAGGAGGGACACACAAAGGTGCTAACTTTCAAGTAATTTATTTGGACTCAGATCATACACATTTATAATTTTAAGGAAAGAAAAACTCAGGCATGCGCAGGCACAGCTGCGTCCAGGAAAAATAGTTCTTTCTTTGTTAAATATAGTGGCGGCACACTAACACAATCTTGGCAAAGATAATGAATAGTTGCTGATTCAATAATCAATCTAATGTACAGTATAGTATTATCACTGTGTGGCTAACCGGCAACTGCTGCCTCTTTTTGCATTGTTGCAGTGTTCCCTGAGTCTTCTTCTTTGAGACAATGGCCCATTTTCCCTAGATAATGCTTACCCCATAATAGGGGTATCTCATAAACGATGCCTTCTTTGCAAAGCATGTAACGTACGTGTCCTGCGATTCTTATTCCAGCCAAGCCTCCTTTGAGCAACTGCATGGGTTGGTGCTTTTGCATAGTTTAGTATGCTTATTTGAAACCGGGATCACAACGCTGATGTTTGTCTTAGCACCAACCATGTTTATGCTGTCGGATATCCTGTGCAGATGTGGCATAGCAGAAACATATTTCGGCGATCAAGATTCGGCGTTGTTTTGGCCTAGCAACTGTAAGGTGGTTTTCTGAGTAGGGCTTCTGCAACCGGTACAGAAAGGGGAGCAGGATACCCTGCTTGCATCCACAAGCAGGATATAATTAAGGCTCGTCCACAAGAAATGGGAACAGGACTTTTTAAGGCGTTATCGAGGCAGTGTCAGACAATGCACCTTTTTACCATTATTTAGTGGGAGGAACTAAAAGGTAAGAATGGCTTGTTTCCCCTCAGTTCATATGACTAGCACATGCAGTTTTATGCATATTAAATCGTACATTCAGGAACCTGATAGTATAATACTCGCCCGATGCTTGAGGGTAAGCACCATTGGGTGTAAGTAATCACGTGCAAGTGTTATGATGTTAGTGGCTTCAGATTCGACAGAACCTTTGTGGTAATCTATAAAGAAAGAGGTAGTCATCCTCATATCTTAAACCCCTGTGCTTGTATATTTCACTAAAAAATCCTGTTCCCATTTCTTTTAAATGAGCCTTAATTTCAAGAACTCACCGGATGCCAGCAGGATATCCTGCCCCTGTTTCTGTACCGGTTGCAGAAGCCCTACTCAGAAAACCACCTTGCATTTGCCAGGCAAAAAAAAGAAAGACTAATCTTGATGGACGACGAATTTTTGCCACTATGCCATATTTGCACGGGATATCCGTCAACATAAAAACGGTTGGTGCTTGGGTAAACATCAACATTGTGCTCATGGCCTCAAATCAGGATTCTAAGCTAAGCAAAAGCAGCAACCCAGATACTCACAAGGACGCCTGGCTGCATTAAGAATCACAGGACACATTACGTGCCCTGCAAAGAAGGCGCCGTTTACCAGATACCCCTATCATGTGGTAAGCGTTATGTAGGGCAAATGAGGTAGTGTCTCAAAAAAAAGAAAGGCTCAGGGAACGCTGAAACAACGTAAAGAAAGGCAGCGATGACTGGTCAGCTACACATTGGAGCACAACTTTGCTTTACACTTTGATGAGAGTTTCATTGTGCGTAGGCACATTGACAAACTACTACATTGATCATTGAATCAGCAACTATTATTAATGTTAGCTGGGATTGTGTTAGTGTGCCATCACTATTTTAACAAAGAAAGAACAATTTTTCTTTCGTGCAGCTGTGCCTGTCCATGCCTGAGTTTTGTTTTCTTTTTGTTCAATGCATAAGTAAGTGTGATCCACGTGCAAAGAAGTAATTGTTGAAATTTAGCACCTGTGCATGTTTCTCCTTCTTGTACCATCTACACAGGTCTATATGCTAAACCTAAGGATGTCTTACCATGAAGGCCAGATGTCAACCCTTGATAACATTTTTTTAGGGGCGAAGCTCCTTAAGGCGGCACCCGTTCCCTCGTCGTCGTGCTCGTAGTAGTGAGTAACAAGTCTTACCCTTTGACCTCCAAGGTGGTGCCGGTGGGAGATTTCTCCTGTGCGTTGTTGAACAATAAAAAATTCGCAGCGTGCGCGTTAACTAAAAGCCGAATTCTTCTGTCTCTGTAGAAGTGTAAGTGTTAGCTAAAAGCCGACTTCTTCTGTCTCTCATTCCCATTAGCAGCCATTGTTACCTCCAAGGTAGTGCCTGGTGAGATTTCTCTATGCGTGATTAAACAATAAAAATTTTGTTCAAAACAAAAAATAAACCAACGAAAGACGCCAGATGTTTTGTAAAAACAAACGAAAGAACGCCAGACGTTTCTAAAGCAAAACGAAAAAGACGCCAGCTGCTTAACGAAAGACGCAAGGTGTTTTCTAAAGCAATGGTTTTCTAAACAATGAAAATTCACAGCGTACATGTAAAATTAAAGTGAGCTGCAAGTCGTCATAACTCATCGAACCTTTAGTATAAACGCGCCCGATCTCACGTCGGTGATGATGTACTGGGCAGAATTCACGGAAGATTCACGGTTTACCGATGAACCTCCGCAGCTTCGCCCACTCATCATCATTCACTCCGTGGATATGCTGTGATTTTTTTAAGCTTTCTCACACTGCTCCAAACTACATGGCAAAAAAAATCACTAGAAATCCACTGATTTCTTGAATAATGCAATACTTGTATTTTTATAGTTAGCAAACAGAGTTCCATAATTATGACACTGTCTTCTTTTTCATTTCTGTGATTTACACACAAAACTGACAAAATTTTAGGATTTTTCAAGATGCTACCTTCCTGCAACCAATGGGGAGCATGAAAACCTATATCAGCGCTACAAAACTTCTCGCATTGTCTATTGTGGCTTCAGATTTCATTTCTTTCTCAATGTTATTTTGCAATGGCCCTCGAAATTTTGAAGGTAAAAGCTAGCATCGCAACAATACCATAACAACATGATTATAAGTAAGATTTCCCCGCACAGTTTCATGGCAATCCAAACAAAACAGATGTTCGGTGGAAGATGGAGGACGCTTGAAGAGACAAAACGTCCTCAAAGTGGTTATGTCGCTGCAGCCAGCCAACTTTTCAACAACTAGACTTGCCTTCGTCAAGGCAGCAACGTCAAGAAGCACCAGTTGCTCCCTTTATGAAGACAACTTCAAATGTCAAAACGTTGGCTCTGGCGTCATTGCATGTTCAAGGATTACAAACTAATAATACAAAATATTCCATGCTTCATGTTCAACGGATACAAACTAAATAATATGCACTGCACTAAAGCGCAGGAAGTAGGTTTCCCACACCTAAGCTAAGGGCCAGTATATGCTATATTTGAATATGTGCTGCGTGTCAAAACTGTCCCATTGTAGTGATAAAAACAGATTCCTACCACTCAATAGGGCTTGTCTGGGCTTGCAGGAAGACCGCTTCTATCTTGCACTGCAATCTGTCCTCTGTGTCGGTGCCGTGAACAGCTGTCATCGCTGATCCATACATGACAGATACCACAAAAGATTATTTTCACACAAAACAAACCCTACCACACACAGCAAGTACCAAACATGTCTTCAGGCAAGTGTATATCGATACATTAAAAAGTTTCCTTGAAAGAAGGGATCAGGGCACAATCAGAACAGGTATTAGTGGGACTAGCCACTTCTTGCAGACTATCGAAAGAGTGGCACTGCATGTCCAACGTTCACACATGTACGTAATAAGCACGACCCAGAACATGCATATGGGTGATCCACATGACAAAAACATTTGCAAAGAGTGCGTGGTGCATGAGCACATGGTGCAAGGTGGGAACGAGCCATACATATGTATTGCATAAATTTAGGAAACACATTTTTGGTACTCTAAAGCGAATTCACATTTAGCGTGTCTTGTTCACTTGAGCTATCTGATTTTTTTTAGTTATGTAAGCCCTTCACAAAACCAATAACGTTCTGCAACTTTCTGAGAACTTCTGGAAACATATGAATATATAAGAATTTAGATCTCTTTTAATTCATGACCTTACAAAGCTAAATAAATACTAAATCACTGAATACTACACCTTGGTTATGCATCCTCATACAAGTAAGAGGGCAATATTGGTACCATGCTGATGTAAAAAAGAAAGCGCGAAAACACAATGACTTAAACCAACCCACAATCAAGCAACATTGTCACAACATGAGCAGTCTAAATTATTCGTGATGGAGAAGCTGGTGTGCTTCCAGCAGCAAAGAAAAATATATGGCAGAAAAGAAGTTCACGCACTTTTCTCAAACACAAATACAGCACCAAAGAGTGGCATGAGTTAGCTTAACTTAATCGAATTTACATATTCTTCTACTAACATTATTTCATATAACATGTGCTTCTTCAAATTAAGCACGCAGCTGTTGGAGTGTACACTTAGTACCAGTACATAACGTAATTCACTCAAATACATTTACTTCAAGTGAGCTCCCTTAAAATTTATGATGCAGCTACGTTGAAATCCTAACCACGGAGCAATTACATGGATTTCCGACAAAAGGACTCGGGAACGCACCACAAAAACATATCCATCATCGCGTGTGCGTGACAGGGCTGTGTGTTTTTCTATCTACGTGCGCACTGTTGCGACACTTTTGCGCATTATTACCGAGTTTGGTCAACTCCTCTCGTATCGCCACCATGAAAACGCTAAGGGACGACCCGTATGTTTAAAGGCAGACACTTCTTCACGGCGACAAGGGATTGTATAAATACTCTCAAGCGATGATCTCGTGCAGTAAACATCCAAGGAATAACAGCGCAATGACACGAGGCTTGCATGATCGAAGGATACGATCGCGCAGCCGCAACGCGCATCCTTCAAACATGTAATCAACGCAATCGGCGACCGGCTTTTACGGTGATGTAAATACAAGTGCGCTCAAAGCACCAAACGTACTGTCTATCGGGTCTCTCGTTCTCATCCTCGCTGAGCCAACACGCCGCCCGTGCTATCGGTTCCTGCAAAACAGCATCACGCAATGAATAACCAAGTTACTTAGTTCAGCGACTTTCTTCAACTTACCGAAGTTTGGCACTGGCTTCGCATTCTTCACAGTCGCTCGTCAAAAGGCTCACGCTTCCGCTCGCGTACAACCGCGGTCGCCGCTTGTCACAACACTGGGAAGTGGATTGTCTTTGGAGGTACACTCGATATTGAATCACGCGATTAACGTGAGTAATCGATAAATGAAGCAGAAAGCACTTTTGAGCGCGGAGACAAAGCTGCGCGTCCGATGAGGCTGTTCTGAGTGGCGACGAACGACGATGCATCATCCCCCACTTGGCGGGAGGACGTTCCGAAACGCACAAATATCCAGTCGACGAATGTCAAGTACGATAAGCACACAATAAACGCACACAATATCTATCAACACGGTAAATATGTCACTGCGGAGCACATGTGCTCGCGGGAAGCACCTGTAGTACAACGAGGCCTGTTGCAACTGCCGACTAACAGGCTCGACTAAAGAAAATATGGTGGCAGCAGTGTCGTGTTATCATACAGGAAATTTTTGTATTGCAAATTAATGTATTTATGGCTTTGCACACAAGTTTAGGTGCGTTTGCACTATTTGATCACTGTTTGTATTTAGTTTTAAACTGTACTTTTGTTCTTGGCATATTAGAGAAAATTTTGCTCACGCTCGAGGCGACGGTCATCACTGAGTCCCTGCAAGATACACGTAGGGTGGCTGGATTCTAACCACCCTAGTACAGATCTCAAAGGCAATGCTTTTGCATACTACAAGCGCCGAACACAGATTCGTTTCAGGGTTGGAGGCTTTGCCCGTGTGTAGATGGGTATGAATAGCATGCATTCCTGCACAATAAAAGAGAAAGGGTGTATCTGACCAAGTGCTCATTCCTCTTCCTCTGCGTAACAGGAAACAGAAGCGTCAGCTGCGGATGAAAGGCATGGGCGCCCCCCCCCACCCCCTGTACCCCGCTCGCCGGAACTTGCCGACGGGGAATGAAGAATGGGGTGGGGGGTGGGGGAGGCTACGTTGGTAGCCACTGCTCCCAGGCGTATTTTTGTTGAAAACGTGTAGCTGATGATACACTCCAAATTCTGACTGCAACGATCCGACTGATTCATCTCTCGTGCTTCCCTCAGTGTCCGCAGTTCTATTACAGTGCACTGCAGTTCTATTAATCCAACCCCCCATCCTCCGGGCAAATGGAAAACCTACACTTCTGTGTAACTGTTCGGAGTATCGCATCACCGCACGCGAGCGACACTATGAAAATTAGTTAATTAGTAAACGCTTCAATATATCCGGCGGATAAAACTTCACTATATATATATATATATATATATATATATATCTCCGCCCAAGGTGGTCGAAATTAATCCGGAATGCCCTATTAGAGCGTGCCTCCACATCGTGCTTTTGGCATGGAATATCCCAGCATTATTATTATTATTATTATTATTATTATTATTATTATTAGTGCTTGAGGTGCTCAATGCTTATTAGTGCTCAATGTTATATCTCCTACTGAAACATGATTGAAATTTTGCAATACAAACTGTTTGACGTTTGAGATTTCTCAAAGACAAACGTGAATGTTGAGATCTGTAAGAAATTGAATTAGATTAAGGTGCATGTTAAAGAATCCCAAGTGGTCGAAATTTTCGGAGCCCTCCACTATGACGTGCCTCATAATCGTATCGCAGGGGCGTAGGCAGAAATTGTTTTTTTTTTTGGGGGGGGGGAGGTGCACCTCCTTGATCTGAAGTGGGGGCCGGGCAGGCAGATGTGGTCGAATGTCATTTTGGGCTCTGTATGCCATGACAAAAAGACTTTCGAGGGTTGGGGAGGGGGAGGGTGGTTGGGGCACGGGCCCGATGTGCCATCCCCTGGCTACGCCACTGTCGTATCGTGGTTTTGGGATGTAAAATCCTCGCAATTGTTACGATTAGTACTAGAATATTTAATTTTTAGTGGTGATGAACGCTTAAATATATTTCTTAGCTGTAATGTGCTTTGGCATTAGGATACGCATAGGAAAATCTGCGTACTTCTGTCATCAGAAATTCTGATGCATATTGTCATTTGAGTGTCTGATGCACACGTGATGCTAAAGGACATTAGGCTTTGCAGGTCTAATGTCAATCTAATGACACATTAGGTGTGCATTAGTTGCACATTAGACTCGCAAAGTTCATTTTCATAAGGGTGTTCTGTAGCATTAATGGAAAGCAGCCAACAGTGCATTGCCCATCGCTTTTGTGTATATTTTCGCAAAAGCTCCTAATCTCCGCCTTAGCTTTAGTGAATGTAATCTCTGTTGTGTTATGCACCAGGTGAATAGAATGCGAAGCGCCAGGTTCCCTGACGGCACGATAGTGTATGTAGCAAAAATCTTCATTTCAGAGGTGAAGCAGGCACGGCCAACCACTGGGCTCAGTGAGCAGCGCAGTCGAGTGCGCCATGTGCCGGTGCCGTACATGCACAAAGTATCGCACCGACTCCAGAAGGCAGCACTTAAGTGTGGCGTTTCAGTTAATTTCACTGCGCTGAAAAAACTGTCTACGGTGTGCCGCGTGGCGAATGCTGCGGAGGGTGCTCGAGCCTGTGACATAATGCATGTCACGCGTTTCGTAGATTGCTCTGTTGCAGTGTTTTACTTGATTCCGATGTCATGCGGAAAGTGCTACATCGGTCAAACGGGTCGTTCTTTAAACCACCGTTTGAGGGAACACCGGGCAGCTATCAGGTCTGTCGCGGCTGCTGGCCATTTCGCTGACCGTCGCCAAAGGTGCATGTACACAGCGCAGTTTCACTGCACTCGTGCGCAAAGGCGGTTACGCGACAATCGGGCAGGGAAACTGTTGATGCTTTTTGATTAGGAAAAGTGGGTGATCGGTGTGCGAGTGCTCCGTTGCTTGCTCTCAGCAATTAAGAATGCGCATACCTTGACAGGAACCTCAGCATGGAACCATTTGGTTAGGCGTGGAAACAATTGCAAGAGGCAAAACAATAGTGGCGTTTATGGGGGGGGGGGGGCATTTTTTGTGATATTTTCCGTGTTGTGCAGCCTCCTGCGCAGCTTGTGTTTTTTCTACGAGTAAATGCTCAGTTGAAGTTTAGCGCCGTGTCCTGTGTGTTACCTTGAGCTTGTCCGTTGTTTCTTGCGTTAATTAGTTATGCCTGTAGTCAATACGGCAAGTCTGCCTCTCATTTAAAATATTAAAACCGTTCAACGCAAGAGAGGGCGCCACCTCCCACCGGCGCTTCCCCGGCGCTCAATCAGCGCGCGCCTATGGCGAAAGAGAGCGAACGGCGAGCGTTGCCTACGGAAACACTCTTTCTGCGATGGCCGCTGAAATGTAAAACGCGCAAGGTGCGAGAGTGCGCGCTCGCCCGCGACAGACAACGCCAACGCAGGGCCAATGGAGTTGAAACACCGGCGCACGCTGCATGCTTCGCCCCTCCACAGTTTTCTCGTTAGTAGAGCTGAAACATTTCTCAAGCTTTGCTGCTCCAAAAGCGTTTCTTTTTCTACAGTTCAGTCTGCATCGCCACAGAATGCGTTGAGTCATTGCTAAAGCAGGAACTAATCATATGCACTGTCCTGTCTTGACCCGCTTCAGTTACAGATATTATACATAGCAGTGCCTTTTACTAAATTGTTGAATCGCATTTCACCAAAACAATCTTATTGTGGCTTCATTACATTACTTCATTACATTATATTATTGTGGCCGCATTAAAGAATGCGCTCATTTGGCACGCAGTTCGGGTACTGTGAGTGTTATACACGCAACCCTGAAGCTAAAGATAAGCGGTGATTTATGTCAATTTGACGTTCAGGCTGTCACTCTGTAAGTTCGATCAAATGGGTTGATTCTAACTACCAAGAAATATTGACGCACACGCCAGGCACAATGAGCCGTGGCTTTTTTCTTTCCGCGCTCGCGCATGCGTTGTAAAGGTTCCGTGTCACGTGTCGCGGCTCTCCCGCTTAGAGCGGCAGCTTGAGGAGAGTCGCGGTAAACAGGATTTTATTCAGCACGTAGGAGCGCGCCGTCTCTATGCAGTTTGTTACCCAGTGCCTGACTGAGAGTGATATATGCCTGGCGAGCGCTGTTTATTTGCTTCAGAAGTCTGGTCTTAAGCACTTCGTTTATTTAGCGTGCATTCGCTAATTATGACCGGGAAATAGAATGCATACTACTTTTTGTGTCGCAGATGCGAAAGCGGTCTCTGAAAGTTCTCGGCGCCTAAATAAAGCCGCAGCCTCTCGAGAACACGGGTCGTTTTTACGGTAGTTGAGTCCTATTCGAACGAATGTTTTGTGCCCGTCCAGCAATCAGGGTAAGTTTTCATAAGCTTTCATAGCTTGAGGTCGTAGATGAGTCTCTGATCACGAGCGAGCACGTTCGGATCTTATGCAATCGCAGTTGGGTAGCCCCTTAAAGGAGTATTATATGAAGCTTCCCGCAACTACAAAAGTAATATTGAAAAAATTCGGCAGATCCCACGTACCGTGAAAGTCGATGTTATGCGAAGCATGCGGCGGGAAGGTAATGTGGCCTAATTTTTTACTGAGCGACACGTTACAAAATGACGCTAAAGATTGTATATATTTTATACGCACACATATATGTTGAAGAGCCGCATATGTGTTATATAACCAGTTGTTTACGGCTGGGCAACGCTGCCAATGGCAACGTCTGTATTACCAACACCAGAAGCGGTAAGCTGATATGTAGTGCTTATACGTGTCCCGAGAACGGACGCACGTTTCACAAAGCCGTGAGCATGTGTGGAAGAAGTTCTTGACAGTTCTTGAACAAGGGCATCATCACCGTGATCAGTGAGCACCAGCAGCTGGTCATGACTTGTTATAGGATCCGGTCGTGATGGCGGTGACGAGGGGTTCATGACGAGGGGTATGTCGTATAGTAGAGCTGTTAGATTTTGTGGATGCCTCGGACATTTTGTGGACAAAATGTCTGTCGATGGAGCCGGTGGCATGTCGGATCCTGAAGCCACCCTTCGCGTTGGTGAGGTATATTCCGTAGAGGCTGGTAGGCCCGGATAGTGCTACGTAGACCAACATCAGTGGATGGCGCTTGTCGTATTCGTAGACTATCTGGGTGTATGTGGCGTACGTAGTCTAGTCTACGAGACGGCTGTCAATCAACCTGGCATCATCCTCGGACAGCATGAGGCCATCACCCAGCCTCGTAAGAAATGAAGAGGACACTGCGTCGTTCTGGCGGACGAAATGGACTTTACGGTGCGGTGATGTGGGTATCATATGTAACTTTCGTTAATGTATTCCTCCGGGGTCGAGCAATGCTTCAATATAGCTTGCTCAATCATAGTAATAAAAATGTAATGTTTATTAGACTGCTATAAAAGCGGACCCAACACTAGAACCACAGACACTAGAACCAAACGTGATATGACGCCTGTATCGTAGTACATATCGTTGGAGTATCATGTAGTGCTTATTGCTTCCTTGTAAAATTAAATAGCAAGCACCACAACCATAAATGACGTTGAACCGATCTTACGCCTGCGTAGGCTGTTTTTCCAAACCAGTTTGTAGACCTGGCGTGGCTCATTGGTAAATACCTGATTGCCACGCATAATGCTTGGGTTCGATTCCTGCTGGGATCCTAATTTTCATAATTTCCATTCGTCGATTCAACGCTGCCGATGATGTTTTTCCTTAAAGCTCTAGCATTTAAGTTGGCAATGCCTGTTCTTGCCGCTCCTGGGTAGACATAAACTGTCAATCACCTGTGGCGCATACCCGTACACCGCGGCCCGTGGCAAACGGGTATGTGCCACAGGTGTCTAGTGGAAAGGGTTTGACGACGTAAGCGACAGGATTTTCACGTTATTCATGTCGTCACCCGACAGTCATATTCGTCAAGTCCTCTTACCCTTCTATGCCAATTTTGGTCTACACCAAGTTAAAGAGGCGACCGTGAGAGCACCCAGACGTAGGCGGCTAGATAGATAGATAGATAGATAGATGATGATAGATAGATAGATAGATAGATAATAGATAGATACGTAGATAGAAACGCTCAAAGCGCCAGAGGTTTGCTAAGAAATGCTTCGCATTTAATAATTAGTTACATTGTACGCTTGTCCCGTAATATGTCAACGGCACATGAGGCGACGACCTGTGGAAATAGAAAACAAATGTTGCACAATACCAAATCTACTTTTCAAAAGACACTGAGGATAATCTAGGGTCATTGATGTTGGTATCAGGTAAATGGTTACGAATTAAGAATATTTCATGCACGAACTGAAAAAGTCACATTCGCCTACTGAAAAAAATTCGTTAGAAACAGTTGTATGCCCCTCTTTTAGACGCGAAGCAGCTTTTGCGCTGGGCTGTGTCCGGCAGTTTCATTGGCGACCGTCCGTTTTCTACCACCTATCATAGCCAATTGAGCGCGCGCTCGGCGCCAAGGAGAAGCCTTCTTGTTCTTGTTCTTCGACCGCCTTGATGATGATACGTGCAGGGCACTTAAGGGGCCCGGGCTGCTGTATGCTGTCCTAGCTTGGCGTAACGCAGACAAAACCACGTGTGCTGGCACGCGCTAGTGCCTTCGGGCTTGTGTAACGGGCTGGGTAAGACGCTGTGGCCTCCACCCCTTACACTCTCTCAGCAATCACGTGATGGTATCGAGGAACAATATTCTGCAGATGCGCGAATAACCCACGTGCTCTCGCGTGGCGTGGCGATGTACCCGCGTGCCGTGCCCCAACAAGACTTCGGGACGAGTAAAAGCAACAGCAACTACAGTGAATTCATGGTGTGCTCCACTTGCAAGGACACGTTAACATCGACAAGGTGCCCGTCATGAACGGAACTTTACGTTGACCCATCCGCTGCTTCGCATCCCCACACGGTTCCCTTTAGTGGGAGATAGTCTAATTTGTTGGCTCCAACCGAGATATCCAGACAAAAGATCATGCCATGAGCTGGACACGTCCTCGAGAAGTAAAGCAACACATGTAAACATCACCTTCCAGTTACCGTCATTACCATGTAGTGTCGTTAAAAGATGAAAGGGAAGCTTAATTTGTTACTTATCATGTTTTTATTGCATAGGTCATGAAGAAAGCTATTCGGATAGGCAACCGAACTCTGCAATGTAACCACATGGTGTACGGAGGCTTTTTAGGATGACATATGCTAGGTGTGCCCTCGTATGTATGTCTCCATGAACAGTGGGGAGCTCTATGGTCGCAGTAATACTGCTATTCTATTGTAGAGCACATACATTCAATGCTCCAAATCATTCACCACTAGCCTGCATTCTTCAACGTCTGTCGTCACCAGCCCATATAAGTCGTTTAGTAAACAGTACCAGACATTAGCCATCATAATGCTACACTGTAGCTTCTATAAAATGCTTATGCCTTAAGCTGGGTGTGCCCTCGTAAGTTTGGCTCTATGTATAGTGCGCCGTCGGTTCCTCTGTAGACGCAGTAATACTGCTATCTCATTGTAGAGTACATACATACAGTACTCCAAATCATTCACCACTTGTTCCAAACACACCCGCCGTTAATAACGCACGTGTTATGATAAGTGTTGCACAGCCACTATTGCACAGCTAAAAAGCGGGCCCACTCGCTGTAGTGAATACCCATGGCAACATTGTAACCTACATTTTCCAACATCAGTCGACACAAGCCAATATCAACTGGTCATTTAGGAAAGAGTAGCAGGCATTATCGTCATGTATGCTACACTATAGCTTTTATAACATGGTTACTTGTAGCGGCAACTGTACAGTCGTGCTTTACTCTGCAGTAAAGAGGCATTGTCATATCAGGGTGCCCCACATATGTCTAGTCAGAGTTTAAAAAAATGACGACATGACCAATTGCATGTGGCTGACCATTGCCTGAAGTACGTCTGACAGTATCTGTGTTCTTTTAATTGCCTAATTAAGCACGTTTATTTAGTAAGTACTGAAGCAACGAAGCTGCGTAAAATTCCAATGAAAACGTTGTAGATCAGTTTGCAAAACGTGCGACTAGACATGTTCTAACTTCTATCTATTGGGTGTTAGTCTTTTCTTCTTACTATTGGCGCCCGCGAAAAAAAAGATATATATATATATATATATATATATATATATATATATATATATAGATATATATATATATATATATATATATATATATTATCTGAAGTACAGTGAAGTACAGAGGTTTCGCTGTTTACAAAGACAGTCCCTGGACGGCTTCCGGTTTCATGCACGACGTAGCATTGGCGGGGAACAAAAGCCTTGGCGGGTAGCCCGCAGATGTTGAACACTTCTCACCCTGTGCCTAGCGAAATATTTCAAATAAAATTCTCCTAATCTATACCCGACATTATAAGAGTTAGACCTTAACTTATGCGTCTTCCTTTTATCTGAAGGCGAAAAGGGTATTTCCTTACTCTGACATAACTTAAAAACACGCTTTCCGCTTCGGTGTTGAAATGAAGAACAAGAAGTTTCTTGGGGTACAGCGCGTGGTGCTACTACAGTTGAAACCCGCATAGCGAAATCGGCGGGCAAAGCACAAAATTTCGCTCTTGCGGGAATTTCGTTGGCGCGAGAATGCGGCAGAAAAGACATGAATTTACAAAAAAACACATTTATTTCCAAAAGTCAGTAATTTTGCTTTGGCGGGCCTTACCATGCAGCATTTCACGCCTCTCGGTCGGGAATATGGTTTGCCACGGCAAAAAGTTCGCCCATGCACTGGTCAGTGACGGCGGCACTGCACCATAGAATAAAGAACCAGTTAGAGAAGGGAAACTGTAGCCTTGACAACGGTACGAAAGATAAGCAGCGGTAGCGCATGGAACTACGAAGGCACCAAGAGATGGCGCTGCGTAAACAGGAAGCGGAAAAAAATTTATTGTTTTTTTTAGGTAGAAAAATGCAAATGGCTGCTTTTTATTCCGTACCGGGTGCGTATGCGCATACGCGGGTGCCTCGGCTGGTTTTTTATTCTATCCTTTTAAACAGAAGTGGGCGAAAGAGGCCGGGAACTCGCGTAGGGCTACGGAGGTCTCGTTATCTTTCGCCCGCTTGTTTTGAGCGCGTCGATACCCAGCAACACCCAAAGCGCCCTTCGGAACGCCGTACCTGTGCGTACGAAGGTTACATGGAACCGAAAGGCATACATTGGCAACTGGCACCAGTAAGAACAATTCACGAGTGAGTAGAAGGAACGATAATCTTTATTGACAGTCAGGAAGCGGTAAAAGGCCCTGTGAGACATCGTGAGCTCGTAAACGGACTAGCCTTCGCGGTACTTCAAAGAGACAAAACAAATTAGATGACGTTGTTGCCCGTTTCCGCCGTCAGCTAGCGCTCACAATAACCAACTTGTCTTGTATTGTAGGACAGGCGTAAAGCATCAGCATTTTTTTTGCTACAGTTTCAGTACTTGCTTTCAACTAGTACGCCTGAAGACCCGGGTTGTTTTTATTACAACATATTTGCGGTCAGGCGCTGAATACCAAGCAGGTTCACGCAAAGAAATCACATTATAGTGGATGCCTACAGAATGGCGGAAAACATGAGCATTTTAACACGTGATACCGATGAAACAACCATAAATGGGATATATGCAAGGCCTCAAAGAGGTGCGGAAATACAGAGAAGGGAGAAAACGATTTCTATCCCGGTCATTCTCTTATTGTGGCATCGCCACTGGAAAGTAGGCTTCATCAACAGTCTGGCCAAGTCGTGCTCATGCCATCGCATAATTCACTCGTTCATTTGAGCCCACCAGACTTGCAAGTACAAGTGAAATAGCAGCTTTGTCCACACGGTGTAGCATACAACTCAAAAGCGAGAACAGTGAAGTGTGATATGTTAACGACGTCACAAAACAGAAAGAAAAACGCTGAGCTTGAAAGTACGTGTACCTGCCATCGTCGAGGAACTGGGAAACTGACGCTTCGCTGGTTATCGCAGCTCCTGCGGCACCATACAGTAGCACACCGACTGCCCACCATAATTGCAATATGATTACATCGGTGAATTAAAAACTTTCATGCGTATTTTAGACAACATAACGATAGAATTCGCAAGAAAACGGGGAGCAACAAACCAGCTGCCAACCATCGGACGCTACTGCGCATATTCTGCGCGTTATCTGCGACACCCGAGACGCAGCGGCGCACTTTTTGCGCTTCGTCACTGGTCACAGCGACGGCCCGCTTGCTCGTTACCGCGCGCCGGCCGTCAGCGGCGAGCGAGAAGGCAGAGATGTTTCAATCACTAAACAACAAATTTATCACATTCAAACATTACTTTCAGTTACACAAGAAAAAGCACTTTATGCAGGAATGATCTTGCTTCTCTTAATCTGCTTTTATTACGGCGCCTCTGCGGATTTTTTGCGTCGCCGAGGGCAGATTGAACGGAGCCACTATGGTTTGTTTTTTAGCTGCGACGGGGTCGATTTTTTCGCCCCCTTCGGCGATGGCTAGAACTTGAGACTTTCCGAGGCCTGACGCACTGTCACAGTACCGTCATGAAGTGCGCCTACAGGCGAACCTTCTTCCGGCGCAGGATCAGCGCATAACGTGGAACAGAGAGCTGCACGCAACGCCGAATCCTTCGGCGATAACCATTTTTTCCGCCCTTTCCACCTCACTGAGATTGCAGCCTTATCTTCCAGCGTGATGAACTTCACTTTTTCTTTGGAGCGGCATCTTCGCAGGCAGCGAAATCAGACGAAGCAATCGCAAAACAACAGTTCACGTTGCAGCAAGCGACCAAGCAAACGCTCCACAAATGGCTCCACACACGCGACCATGTGCGCGCAAAGCCGACAATGCCAAGCAAAAGTCAAGCTAATGAACGGAACTCCATGAGGAATGTGGATTTCGCTACGTAGTCCGCGATAACGAGCGCAGGCAGGTGTTTCGGCAAGCATCATCATCATCATTGTCGCCAGCTTTGTTTTTTGTAAACAATGATGGCGGCTTTCTCAAGTGCGCTGTACGATAGTTTTGCGCAATTTAAGTGTAGCATGAATGTATTTCAGCAGTTTTCGAATGTAGTTAAGGTTGCGAGAATACATTATTTGCGCACTCGTGTTTCAAAAATTTCGTTATTGAGGGACCGCGGTATGAATATCTTCCGTAGTAGCGAGCTACGAAATGCATTGACTCCTATGGACGTTCGCCGGTGCTCCCGAAAATATTCGTGGCGGTGAGAATTTCGTTCCCTCGGATTTCGTTATCGCGGTTTCGACTGTATCGCAGTCTTGAACCGTCTATAGTATTTAGCCTGGAATGCTGCCTCGACAGGGCAGCATTCTCTTTGTGGGCATGCCGGCATGTCGAAAAGCTGTTTTGCAAATACTCTGGCGCGTACGTGGACTAGGCGAAGTGATCAACGCTATCTTTAATATATAATAATATCTGGGGTTTAACGTCCCAAAACCACCATTTGATTATGAGAGACGCCGTAGTGGAGGGCTCCGGAAATTTCGACCACCTGGGGTTCTTTAACGTGCACCTAAATCTAGGTACACGGGCCTCAAACATTTTCGCCTCCATCGAAAATGCAGCCGCCGCGGCCGGGATTCGATCCCGCGACCTTCGGTCAGCAGTCGAGCGCCATAACCACTAGACCACCGTGGTGGGGCGTCAACGCTATCTTTGAAATGGCGCCGCTAGATCCTATCGCGTCTTCTACATCATCTGTTTGAAGATGTTCGGTGAAAGCTACGGAGTTTCCGCGTGACGCCCCTGAAGCTGTAGCTTTCGTCCGCGACATTCTAACCAGTGTTGCCAATCAATTTTTGGAAAAAAAAGAACCCGTACGTCATGGTCAAAAGTTACCCCACACGATTTATGCTTTACCTAAACAATTTCTTTTATTACCCTGCATTTTATCCCACGCCTAAAATTAAGCGCAGCGTAACAATAACAAGGACACTGTATCATTGTGCGACACACAGACGTGCGGTGGCGCTGAAGTCAGTAGCCACCTCAAGGGTTTGAAAATTAGTTTCGAAGAAAGGCTAAGAAAGATTAAAGGCAGCAGATTGCTGCTGCCTTTTAGGTAGCGCGAGCTGTCTTTGCACGCAGCGTGTTTTTTCACTGCCCGGGATCGAAGGCATTGCTGTGCTTTCTGCATCTCACGTACCTCGGGTATCGGCCTACCTATGACCAAGTCACGACGTCATGTGATGACGTCATCACTGACGTCAAGTTATGTGATGTCAAATGACGACGTCAAATGACTTCAGGACGATGTAGCGAATTCTGGCGATTCGTGACGTCACGATGACGTTTGACGTGGCGTCGTTGTATAATGATGATTTTGCATCACTCGCGTTGATGCCTACTGTCATTTTCGTGTCTGATGAGGCATCTAAGGCTTTCGCTGTAATACCAAAACAGAGCGCCGTTGCAAGATTTTAATCGCCTCCATGCGCGAACGAATGGAAGATGACGGAGAGAGAAAAAACATCCTTGGAAAAAGCAACAGTGCTAGTACAGGAATGTGTGACGTTATATTTCGTTCTGCGATATGCTGGTGTCATGTCAATTAAAACAGCTCAGATTTCATTCAAATAAATATTTACTTTTCAGATCTGTTCAGGAATGTCACCCTGGGAGATGTCTACATTTTCGCTGATCGATGACGACCAGAAAGAAGAAATTACCATACGTCTGGGATGAAATTGGTATTGCAGCCCTACGACCCCACGCTGCCCGTAAATTTTTGAAAGTACCATCCAATAGTGTGATTACCTTAGGGTTGGCAACACTCCAAGTTCTGACAAACGCTGGGTCTGCGGTTTCACCGCCAGTTTTCGATGTTGCGGCGTTGTTGCTACCACGATGGCGAAGTTACGGAAGACGATGACGACATGATGTTGCTCCGGTGAACAAGTGATGCTCGCTGCTGAACTATAACATGGAAACATATTCGCAACATTATTATGCACCAACAAGAAAAAAAACGCGACGGCCCGTTCCGAGATGACCCTTACGACTTCCATAGCTCTAGTACACCTCTTTTTCATTAGGGTTGCAAATAACTGTAATGGAAAGTTCGCAGAAAAGACGATTGTCTTCCTGCTCGTGTTTCCATCGCACCAGTTTATGCTCCACTGTTTAGACGCACTTTTCGACAAATATACAACAGCGGAATGCTGCGCTTATTAATGCTTGTGCTAGTTTGTCCGCTGCTTTCTCATTCAGAAATGAAAAGTCGTCAAATTAAAGTTAAATTTAAAAACATTGCGTACTACCCTAGTATGATTGAATGGAGCGTACTTTGTTTGTTCCTGTGGCCGGCCCTAGTCACTGCACCGCCTTGCACGAACTCCGTGTAATATCGAGATGTACTTCACGACTGCATCGTTCTTTGAAGGAGTGAACGGGATAGAGTTATTTACAGCCGCCATTATCCCAGGAAATGTTGCCCACACCAGCAACCACGAACACGTGTAACTTCACACGCACTGCCTATTATATGGTGCTATCTGGTCGCGTGCGCACATGGCCAGCAGTATATCGTATACGCAGCGTTCGCGTAATCAGGCAGCGGAAATACATTTTTAAACAATAATATGAACCCACTTCTCTAACTTGCTCCTCACTAAATCGTCTACGTAGCTCATGCAGAGGTCCAAGCACAACGTTACTCGTAGCCCAATCCTTGTCGCAGTATTTTCACTTTCTTCAATTGACCGCTTAGAGTACTCATCTTGCGAGAACCACAACAAATGACTTAAAGAATAATATTGTTTTATCGTAAAGGTTTACTTGATACATGGATATAAGTGGTTACCAAAAATGTAGTGTACCATAACCGGACAGTTTCCACAAGGACACAGTACGGTAGCTGAGGCTTGCTGAGAATCGATGGCCCATCATTCCCTGCCATGTACCTTCTTCCACGGAAAGCGCAAGGATCTAAGAACAAATGAACGACAAATTGCCAAGATGAACAAAGCTTACGTCTGCAAGCGTGACGGGTCAGATAACCTGCCGTTGCAGCCTCAGCTTTGTGCAGCGCGGTAATTAAGGGCGCGAAAGATTCGCGCCTGTTTTATTAATTACACATGCAAACAGACGTATCTTCGCCAGAGGAAAGAATCAAAAGCCGGCCCTAATGACTTTGAGGGGCAATTTCCTATAATCTGCCACAGCCACTCGCTTCACGCATAAAGCTGGTGGATGTCGAAAGGGTAAAACGTAAATGACGAAAAAAAAACAGAAGCAAAAAAAGGGGCCTCTCAAACCAGCGCAGCTTATGTCACGCGCCAAGGGCTCCTCGATGATGAATCATAAGAATTTAGAAATAAAGACCGCGCCTTCATTTTATTGTTTACTTTTAAAAGTCGGGGCTGAACGCTCCAGATAAAGGACCTCATAACAACCGCTGGTCGCAAATGTGCGCTCCACTCATGCATTATTAATTAAGCCTGATTTCAATAAATGAAACTACTTGGGCTGCTTCGGGCATTTTAAATGCGGCATTTCTTAGCGAACCTCAGGCACTTTGGCCGCTTCTATCTATCTATCCTATCTATATCTATCTATCTATCCTCTATCTATCTATCTATCTATCTATCTATCTCTATCTATCTAGCCGCCTACGTCTGGGCGCTATCCTGATCGTTTCCATAACTTGAACACCGAAATTGGCAGAGAAGAGGATCAGTGATGAAGAACACGATTCTGTGTCGTGACATGAATAACGCAAAATACCTGTCGCGTACGTTATGAAACGCTTTTCTCAGTCACGGTGGCACATACCCGTAAACCAGGTTATATTTGCTGGTATGCGCCACAGGTGCTATAGAGTCTCAACCACAATAACGGCGAACACACACATTGACACGCAAGTAAAGTGATAATAATAATATTGTTGGGGTTTTATGTCCGAAAGCGACGATATGATATGAGAGACGCCCAGTGAAGGGCACCGCAAATTTTGACCATGGATTCTTTAATGTTTCCGAGATCGCACCAACACGGGCATTCAGCTTTTGCTCCGTCGAATTGCGACCGCTGCGGCCGGGATTGAACCCGAGACCTTCGGTCAGCAGCCTAGCGCCTTAACCGCTACAACACAGCGGTGCACTTAAGAAAAGTGGGAAAACAGAAGACAAAACACCCCTGGGAGACGCTCAACAACCACCCACTCGTCCACGTCCCGCAACGTGCACCACGTGGATTACGCAAAAACCGCGTCAATGCTTCCTACAATAAATATGGGAGAGTACCAGGCCTCTCATCATTACCTATGACTTCAGCATTGATTTATCAAGACCCACACACGTTTGGTCCTTATACTGCGTGAACACGGATTGGATGTGGAGAGGGCATCAGAAAACCTCGCTGCCACGTCCACGACAGGAGGCATCATAAATATGTCATCGTAAGAGGCATCCAGGATTTCCACCCGCTGAACTATACCTCGCACTTCACTACACTTAGACTCCTCATAGCCGCTATCACGAACGGATCCGATTAGAAAGTCCCGTCCAGCTGCTGGTGCTGACTGATCACGGTGATGATGACCTTGTTCAAGAACTGTCAAGAACCCCTTCTACACATATACACGGATTTTTGGAACGTGCGTACGTTCTCCGTCATAAATGAAAAATATAATATACAACTGTAACTGTGACTGTAACGTACGAGCAGTGCGCCTGCGCGTGCCACTCGGCCATGTATTTATCTAGGGAAGCTTTCCTGAATGAAGCTTAGTTGCCCGCAACGCCTGTCCTGCGCATCTGTCTTCCTTCTTTGTCCTGTTCGGATTCGCTCTATCCAGTATTGAAGCATATAAGCACTACATGTCAGCTTACCGCGTCTGGTGTTGGTAACACCCATGTTGCTCTTGCCAACGTTACGCAACTGTAAACAACTGGTTATATAATACATATGCGACTATTCAACATATGAGTGTGCGTATACCACTTCTATATTTATTTAGCGTTATTCCGTAACGTTTCGCTCAATATGACAAATTAAGCCTCAGTCACCATCTCGCGCATGCTTCGCATAACATCGATTCCCACGGTACGTGGATATGCCGAATTTTTTAGATGCGAAGTATCTTAAGGCCGAGCTCAATCGGGTGGTGGTGGTGTGCGGCGTGACCACCCTTACTGCGCATGCGCATACCCTCTCCACACACCTCCTCTCCCCTCACCCTCTCCCCTTTCCTTCTCTACACACCTCCTCTCCACTCACCCTCTCCCCTTCCCCTCTCCCCTTCCACTCTCCACTTTCCCTCTTTCCACTTTCCCTCTCGCCTCCTCCACTCCCATGCCCCTCTCCCCTCCACCTTTCCACTCTTTTTCCCTTTCTCAACCCGTGTTTGCCAATGCAAAAGCAAATCTGAGAAATTAATTTCGGGAATAGGTATCAGGCTTATGCACGCGACTTTTTTAAGGATATTCAAATGCGTACAGCAACATGGAGCTTCCCGCGCGTACCGCAGCACCACATATTGCCACGCGCGTTTCTTTATCACTTTTGCTATATTCGGTTTTCGGCCACAAAGACTGCCAGCAACGCTCAGCGCGAACTGCGCCTCATTGTTCGAGAACCTTCACGATCATTGTAGATCGTTTTGTTAAGATTGCGCACAAGACGCGCACACTGGAGCATATTCTAGAAAATGCACGATAGCCAGCGATAACGCTGGAATATTCGACGGCACATGTTTAAATGCCGACGCGCTTCACCGCTTGTTAGTTGATCGACGGTCGACGCTCTGTTCGCCGCTATGAGCGTATTGCTGTACTGTGAATTTTCAGTTTCCCGGCCACAAGTTCGGCCAAATAAACAGTTCCATCTCGGACGTGCTGACTGCTGTCTTCGTCTACGTGACTACCACGTGACATCTGGTGGAGGTGCTGCTTCATGATCCGGACGCCACCGCGGAGCGCTGACCCAAGCCCAAGCCGCGGAGAAGACGACGCTACAGACAACCCGGATCGTCGTACCAGCCGCCGGCAGAAGGGACTGCACCCAGAGTACGGGCTCCTTCCTGAAAACACCAGGCAGCCCAAGACCGTCACATCGACCGCCGAGACGATGACAGCCCCCATGCCGCCTACAACGGTCGTGATGCAACAGCCAAAGGAGCCACCGACTTTCCGTGGATCGTCGTTTGAAGACCCGGAGAGCTGGCTGGAGACGTACGAGCGAGTCGCCACCTTCAATCACTGGGACTCTGAAGAGAAGCTGCGCCACGTCTTCGTCTACCTAGAAGACGCCGCGAAGACGTGGTTCGAGAACCGTGAATCGAGCCTTCAAACCTGGGACCTCTTTCGGACGACGTTCCTTAATACATTTGCGAGCATCGTCCGCAAAGAAAAGGCTGCTGCTTTGCTGGAGACAAGAGCGCAGCTACCGAATGAGAGCGTAACCATTTACACGGAAGAGATGACGCGACTTTTCCGCCTGGCCGACGCTGCCATGCCTGAGGAAAAAAGGGTCCGCTTCCTTATGCGGGGAGTGAAACAAGACCTCTTCGCAGGATTGGTGCGGAACCCCCCGAAAACAGTCACCGAATTCCTCACCGAGGCCACAACTATCGAAAAGACACTTGACATGCGGACGAAACAATACAACCGCTCTCCGCTGTCTGCAACCTATTCCGAATTGCACTCGCTGGCCACCGACGATTTGCGCGAAACCATCAGAGCGATTGTGCAGGAGGAGCTGCGCAAACTGTTACCTTCGCCACAGCATCAAGTGGATTCAATCGCCGACGTTGTCCGCGAGGAAGTCCGGCAATCGCTTGGAATTCCCGAAGCACCGCAGGCTCAGCCGGAGGCATGAACTATGCTGCTGCAGCCCGACGCAACGCCCCTCCTCCTCGCCCACGTCAAGACGCCGCGCCGCCGCAGCAGTTTCGCCGCCAGGCACCGCCGCCACCACAACCGACGCCATACCGCCCGCCGACAGGACAACGCTGTGCCCCCCGAAAGTCCGACGTTTGGCGTGCCCCTGACAACCGCCCGCTCTGCTACCACTGCGGCGAGGCCGGCCACACGTACCGCCGCTGCCAGTACCGACAGATGGGGCTACGCGGATTCGCCGTCAACGCGCCGCGCCCGCAGCCAGGCGAACGGCCTCGCGACATCGACGACTACCTCACCGGAACACAGTGGCAAGGACGACGACCTTCCCGCTCGCCGTCGCCCGGCCGCTACATGTCACCACACCGCCACCGGGCAGTACACTGGCCCAAACCGGGGCCGGTCGCCTAGCCCGTATCCGGAAAACTAAGGGCAGCAAACCGATGGAGGTGCGGTTGCTGAACGACGAAATGGTGAAGATCCTCCGCCGTCGACGACGACGCCGCGACGAAGTTCCGCCCCCGCCGCACGCCGAACGACGTCCTGAAGACGAAGCTTTGCGACCGGAAGGAGACCTGACGACGCAACGCGAAACAGCGGTGCAAACCGACGCAGCCGTGACCCCACGCCACGACCTAACTGCAACGCGAGACGACGAACTAGCGACCTCGACGTTCTTATCGACGGCCACAGTATCACAGCTCTCGTCGACACCGGAGCCGACTATTCTGTCTTCAGTGGACCGTTCGCCACCAAGCTGAAGAAAGTAAAGACCGCTTGGGTGAACCCGAGATCCGGACCGCTGGAGGCCATCTGATAACGCCGATTGGTGTCTGCACGGCGAGAGTCACCATCAAAAACCGGACTTATCCTGCGAGCTTTGTAATCCTACAGAACTGCTCCAGGGATGTGATACTTGGAATGGACTTCCTAAGTGACCATGGCGCCGTCATCGACCTGAGGTCTGAGTCGATAACACTAACCTCAGACAAAGCGCTCCCGCCCCATGCGACGCCAGGGAAGCATGCATTGAATGTGATAGAAGAGCAGGTGACCGTTCCGCCACGCTCCAGCGTCATTATCTCCGTCGGCACCGAAAAACCTGCGAACCTTGAAGGCGTCATCGAGGGCGATCAGCACCTACTCCTGAACCGTCAAATATGCGTCGCACGAGGTATAGCCGAGCTGCGTGACGGTAAAGCAAAGGCAGTGCTGACGAACTTCAGCCACGAATATCGGCACCTCAACATTGGTACGACGGTTGCCTACATCGACGAATGTGTAGCCGCCAGCAGTGCTTTCGCCCTCTTCGATGCTGCCGAACCTGCTTCGACGAATAGAGGCCCCGAACCGGATTTTGACGTCAACCCGAGCATTCCGAAGGTCAAGCAAGACCAGCTCAAAAACCTGCTCCTGCAATACAAGGACTGTTTCTCGTCGTCATCGCGGGTCCGACAAACGCCCCTTGCTAAGCACCGCATTATAACAGAAGAAAATTCTCGACCACTTCGTCAGAGCCCCTACAGAGTTTCGACGCGAGAACGTGAGGCCATAAAGAAACAAGTCGACGAAATGCTACGCGACGACATCATCCAGCCTTCAAAGAGTCCGTGGGCGTCACCCGTGGTGTTAGTGAAGAAGAAGGACGGGACACTGCGCTTCTGCGTTGATTATCGGCGCCTGAATAAAATCACGAAGAAGGACGTGTACCCCCTCCCACGGATAGACGACACCCTGGATCGACTTCACAACGCGACGTACTTTTCGTCGATGGACCTCAAGACCGGTTATTGGCAGATCGAAGTAGACGAAAGAGACCGAGAAAAGACCGCTTTTATAACACCCGATGGCCTCTTTGAGTTCAAGGTCATGCCTTTCGGTCTTTGCTCGGCACCTGCGACGTTCCAGCGCGTCATGGACACCGTACTGGCCGGATTAAAGTGGCAGACGTGCCTTGTGTATTTGGACGACGTCGTCGTGTTCTCCTCGACCTTCGACGAGCATCTCCGGCGGCTTGAGGCAGTACTTCAAGCAATCAAGACCTCTGGACTGACCCTGAAGCCAGAAAAGTGCCGATTCGCGTACGACGACTCCTGTTTCTGGGTCATGTGATCAGCAAGTCTGGAGTGCGCCCAGACCCGCGGAAAACAGCTGCCATCGCCGACTTCGCCTCACCCACCGACAAGAAGGCCGTGCGCCGATTTCTCGGCTTATGCGCATATTACAGACGATTCGTCAAAAACTTTTCACGGATCGCCGAACCACTGACGCTTCTCACGAAGACTAACGTCGAATTCAGGTGGCAAACAGCGCAAGTCGAAGCATTTCATGAACTCAAACGACGCCTGCAGACACCTCCGATACTTGCGCATTTCGACGAATACGCCGATACGGAGATTCACACCGATGCAAGCAGCGTAGGACTCGGCGCCGTCCTTGTGCAGCGGACGGGTGGACTGGAAAGGGTTATCAGTTATGCTAGCCGGTCGCTGTCTAAGGCAGAGGCGAACTATTCCACAACAGAAAAGGAGTGCCTCGCCATCTCTGGGCTACGTCAAAGTTTCGCCCCTACCTCTACGGCAGGCCCTTCAAAGTTGTGAGCGACCATCACGCCTTGTGTTGGCTAGCTAACTTGAAGGACCCTTCAGGTCGCCTCGCACGGTGGAGCCTAAGACTTCAAGAGTTTGACATTACCGTCGTGTACAAGTCCGGAAGGAAACACTCCGACGCCGACTGCCTGTCTCGTGCCCCTGTCGACCCACCACCGCCCGACGACCCGGATGAGGACAGCTTCTTGGGAGCCATAAGTGCCGCGACCTCGCCGAACGACAGCGAGCCGACCCGGAACTGGGGCCTTGTGGATTATCTCGAGGGCAGGACCACCGTCGTTCCGAAGGTATTCACGCGGGGACGGACGTCGTTTTTCTTGCGCAACGGTGTTCTCCTAAAGAAGAACTTCTCACCGCTTCGAGCCGATTGCCTTCTCGTGGTACCCTCGACATTGCGGCCAGAGGTCCTCCAGGCTCTACACGACGACCCGACGTCTGGACACCTGGGTGTTTCTCGCACGCTAGCAAGAATACAGGAGAAGTACTACTGGCCGCGCCTTTCCGCCGACGTCACCCGTTACGTAAAGACCTGCCGGGACTGCCAGCGACGCAAGACACCGCCCACTAGGCCAGCCGGACTTCTACAGCCTATCGAGCCACCTCGACGGCCGTTCCAGCAAATCGGGATGGACTTACTGGCCCGTTCCCGACGTCCAATACCGGAAACAAGTGGATCGTCGTGGCGACTGACTACCTCACCCGCTACGCCGAGACAAAGGCCTTGCCCAAAGGCAGTGCCGCCGAGGTAGCCAAGTTCTTCGTGGAGCACATCGTCTTGCGTCATGGCGCCCCAGAGGTCCTCATAACAGACAGAGGTACCGCCTTTACTGCGGACCTAACTCAGGCGATCTTCAAGTACAGCGAGACGAGCCACCGCCGCACCACCGCTTACCACCCGCAGACCAATGGCCTCACCGAGCGTCTAAATAAGACCATCGCCGACATGCTGGCCATGTACGTCGACGTCGAACACAAGACATGGGACGCCATCCTTCCGTACGTGACCTTCGCGTACAACACGGCCGTACAAGAAACGACACAGATGACGCCATACAAGTTGGTCTACGGACGGAGCCCGGCAACGACGCTCGACGCCATGTTACCAAACGTGACCGACGAGGAAAACATCGACGTGACCACCTACCTACAGCGCGCCGAAGAAGCACGACAGCTCGCCCGCCTACGGATTAAGAACCAGCAGACGAGACAGCCGCCGCTACAACCTTCGACGACGCCACATGGAATACCAACCCGGTGACCGTGTATGGGTATGGACGCCAATACGCCGACGGGGACTTAGTGAGAAGCTTCTGCGACGATACTTCGGACCGTACAGGGTACTTCGACGCCTCGGCGCACTCGACTACGAGGTTGTCCCTGACGGCATTACGAACTCTCAGCGGCGCCGTGCGCGACCTGAAGTCGTCCATGTCGTGCGCCTCAAGCCATATTACGCGCGTTAGTGAATCTGAGGACTGTACTTTTGCTTACTGTTTATTGTTCTTTCTTGCTTTATTCTTGTTATTTATTGTTGCATGTATTGGCCCCCCCCCCCCCTCCCCGTGTCATGTTTTAAGCATCGGGACGATGCTCTTTCAGAGGGGGGCATTGCCACGTGCGTTTCTTTATCACTTTTGCTATATTCGGTTTTCGGCCACAAAGACTGCCAGCAACGCTCAGCGCGAACCGCGCCTCATTGTTCGAGAACCTTCACGATCATTGTAGATCGTTTTTTTAAGATTGCGCGCAAGACGCGCACACTCGAGCTTATTCTAGAAATTGCAGATAGCCAGCGATAACGCTGGAATATTCGACGGCACATGTTTAAATGCCGACGCGCTTCACCGCTTGTTAGTTGATCGACGGTCGACGCTCTGTTCGCCGCTATCAGCGTATTGCTGTACTGTGAATTTTCAGTTTCCCGGCCACAAGTTCGGCCAAATAAACAGTTTCATCTCGGACGTGCTGACTGCTGTCTTCGTCTACGTGACTACCACGTGACAATATGAAAGGGCTAGAGGTCTGCTACATAAGCATTCAAAATGACTGTGTTGAAAAACTTTGGGTTCATGACGCCGTCTTCGAAGATGGTAATAATAATATCTGGGGTTTAACGTCCCAAAACCACGATTTGATTATGAGAGACGCCGTAGTGGAGGGCTCCGGAAATTTCGACCACCTGGGGTTCTTTAACGTGCACCTAAATCTAAGCACACGGGCCTCAAACATTTTCGCCTCCATCGAAAATGCAGCCACCGCGGCCGGGATTCGATCCCGCGACCTTCGGGTGAGCAGTCGAGCGCCATAACCCTAGACCAGTGGCGGGGCGTCTTCGAAGACGGTGACACTGCCTGTTTTTCTGAGTATTTTTTTAAGTATGTCGAGCTCAGCACGTCTGCAGATCTCACGTTAACCTAGAAATATTCAAACAGTAGCACTTCTTTTTTTATATAAAAACACGTATGCATTCTGCTAAGCGTATATTCGTAGTATAGCAAATTGCTAATGTAAGAACATGTAAAATATACGACACTCACACCGCCCCATCCGCGGAAGCTGAGTGTTTAAGGTGATGAGCAGCTAGGCATGATCACGACGCTTAGATTTCCGGTTACATCATGCTACGTTTTCACGTGGACGAAGTGAAGAAAAAAGCGTCGTTTTGATTACGTTTAGATGCGTGTTAAGTATCCTCTGGGGGTCAATAACAGTCGGGACTACCAAATACAGCCCGCCGCTTAATGATATCGTAAATTCTGCACGGAAAGAAGGTGAAATAAATTGAACTAATTTATTCTCACACCGTCACTCGATAAAGTGTGCATCTGATTAGTCAAGCAATTCACGATAACTTAGTTTTTTCTCCAACGAGCCCGCAATTTCTCGCGGAAAGCGTGCAATCAGCGCATCATGCACCTAGAAGCCGCGCTTTCATCTTCCATTTCATCGCCCCTCGAACGACAGTGGGAAGGGAGATCAGGGGAGGTGGGGGGCAAGTGATCTCGTCGTGCCGCTCTTTCTGTTGCTAATAAAACAAGTGCTATCAATTAACTCCAAGATAGTCTACCCTTATCTCGCTTTCAGCAGGTGAGTTATAGGCGAAAGCATTAACCTCGAACTTAATTCCACTGAGGGGTCCTTCACGTTTTGCCCTGCAAGTAATGTAACTAACGTCATTCGCGACGAGAGGCGAACGAAGCAGCATCGGCTACCAAGGCCAGAAGGTGCGTGCGCCGCAGCTATGCCCAGATGGTGTTAAAGGTAGTGAGACGTGGACAGCGCGAAACGCCTTCTGGGTAGCAGGACTTTGCCCTCTGCTTTCTGAAATCATGCTACTTGGACAAATTTTCATATTCAAGTCTGGCATGTCGAAGACGTCACATGCAAATTCGAGTCGAAGTAGCATGAGGTAATACAGCAGAGTGAACAGACCTGATATTGAGAAGGGGCTAGTTTAGCGATTGGGAAAGACACCCTCCTTCTGGTAAAGGGGTAGTTGGATCGAACGTCCTTGCCGGCAACACTCTGCCTTTCGAAATTATATTGTTCGTTGCACATTAAACAATATTAGAGCGATCACCAAGGCAAAATTCAAACGCACACAAAAACCTGCAATGATGATGCAGGATTCAAGAAAGAGATAAATGGTGAGCTGCTGGATCGGCGATGCTCTCTCCTCACGACCGCAGTGGTGGTCAAGCACTTAGAGCGTCCGCCTTAAATGCGGAAGTCACTGAGCTCGATTCGACTCTCAATGCCGCCGGGCGACGGCCAGTCTTCTTTAAACGGAGAGAGGTACTCCGGCTTGTCGCTCGGTGCTGTGGCTACTGATACATCGAGATCGCGACATCTCCTCTCCGCTATTTTCTTTTCACTCCACTTCCTGTTCCCTCTAACGACAGTGCGTCGAACCCCTTGAGGTTTGCAGAAATAAACGCCTTCCTATACAGAGTTGTTACCCCGCCACGGCGGTATTGTGGTTGTGGCGTTCGACTGTTGACGCGGAGGTCGCGGAATCGAATCCTAGTCGCGGCTGTCGCATTTTTGATGGAGGCGAAAATGCTTGAGGCTCGTTTACTTAGACTTAGGCGCATGATAAAGAACCCCATGTGGTGGAAATTTCTGGAGCCCTCCCCTACGGCGTCCCTCATAACCATATCGTGGTTTAGGGACGCGAAACCCGAGACATTATTGTTATATACCAAACTGCTATAACTACTATTCCCCTAGAAACACCTGGTGGGCAAGAGCGGAAGCATGTGTTGCCTCTCCCCCGCTGTGCTCCGCGAAGTGCGCACCTTGCGAGGGTAGCCGCGAATGGGAATTGAAGTGCTCTGACGTCGCTACAGACACCGGTACTTCCTCGGTCGACTGAGCCATATGACGATTTCACATCAGAAGTGCGAATATGATGAGTAACGAGTGAGCGTGACACGTTCCTGTCGCTATAGTGAAGGCTTATTTGAGTAGCCGTCCTGCACTTAACTCCAACCATATCAAAGTAGCTAGCCACTTCAATTATACCGGAAGGACATCCTGGCTTTATAATGTAACATGGTTGTGGCGGTGAAGAACTAAGCAGTGGAGTCGTTAAAGATGTAGGTAATTATTGCCATGGCCCTGACTTTTTTGCGCTAGTTTTGAGCATTGTTAGAATTGTTTCAGTCCTGTAGTGACCACTGCCTGACCATGCCACATGAGACAGTGGATAGACAAGCCGCGCTGCTAAAATGCAACACACTTAAAATACTTAGGGGCTCTCGTAGAAGTAAGGAACGCTTAACTTCAACGATAGCGGCGATCATTGCCGTAGGTCTTCCATGATCTTATCATCGGAGAAACACGTCGGGTTTTTTTTTTTGCATGCCTGATGGAAAATTCCTGCGTTATCGCTCGAGTAAGCTCTAGAATTAACTCCATTGCAGCCGTCCTGCGTACAATCTGATCGAACAGTTCGAAAAGTCTCTAGAAGGTTCCACTGCATTCTGGCCGGCTTGAATGCAGTGCGCCTAGCGATAACACATGTGAGAATTTTTACAGCGAAAGCCGTTCACAATGAGAGTAAAGCGAGGAACGTGAGTCAATGACGCTTCGGAAAAAGCCGCGCCCCGATCCTAAAAAAACACATTGCAGAAAAAAAGGGTATGAGAGAAAATAATATTAAATTAAGCAAAAATACAGCCCTCAGGTATACGGTATAGCGCGCATATATCGGCTTAACGAGAACACCGTGGACTACATCGGATCGTGCGCAGCGCGTGAGAGTTGCTAATGACGTCGCGGATCACCTCGTTGTCCAGCGTGCCAAGACGTAGCAGTACCCTGTATGGCCCAAAGAATGTGGAAGAAGTTTTAGTGCGACAGCAATAATATAGACACTCTCGACGAGTTTTTGCCGTCATATCCCGTGTAAAGTCCACATTGATAACATCCCCCGCGCATCGTGTGCTCTACCGCAGATAAAAGCGCGCGAGTGAGGCGACGAGCGCGGCTGAAGCACAGATCAAACGAGCCGGCCCATCTCCGACGCTGTGAGGGCGCATGCGATAACAGCATCCCGCTCGGGAGGCCTGCCGTCGTAGCAGAGACGCAACGTCCCACCCTTCTTGAAGGAGCACGAAAAGACGGAAAGGGAAGGGGCGATGTCACTCGAGCAGCAACCTTGAACTTCAATTCTGAGGGCGTTGTATACGGTATAGCAACGAAGCTGACGCGCGCGCTATCTCCGCAGCAATCATCGGTCGGCTTGTTTACCTTTCTACGTGCTGCGCTCTCAACGCGAAAAGACTGTGCGGAAAGAGCATCTCTCCCTGGAGCGGTCGTATTCTCTTACACCAGCGTTTTGTAGAGTTACGCGAGATCGGATCCAAAACTGTTAGCTGCCATCCTGACTTCCTATAACATCACAACTTGTTGCTATCGCATACATTGCTTCGCCCTTGCGGCGTAGCTGTGATTCTTTTTTTCACTGTGTGCATGTCGTCACATCGGCGCCCAGACCCAAACAAGGTCACCAGGCTCTAGTCTACGTAACGCTCCGAAGGTTGGAATGACGGCTGTGGGTTGTCTGCTGGTTCCTGGTGCGCAGGCGGGCGAGTTGTCTGACTTCTTCGGCGCGTTAAACGTATACTGCAACGTCTATGATGGCGTTGTCGCTGAGGGTCAGTACCATGCCACCAACCGTCGTTGCGAGTCTCCTCCCGTTAACCAGCTTTAACGGCTCCGTGTGCGCTGTTTGTTCTAATGTCGTGTTGTAGGTGAGGGTTATGTATGGAACTATGGCATTCCATGGCCTGTGTTGGACGTCGACAAGCACTGCAGCATTTCGGCGAAGTTCTTATTCATACTCTCGGTGAGGCCAGTCGACTTCGGGTGGTATGCCTATGTCCTGCGGTAACATATCTGCCTATTTTGGAATATCGTTTGCATTAGGTCTTCTATGAAATCCGTACACTTCTCGGTGATCAGGAGTTCTGTAGCGCCTTGACTAAGCGGGGGGTTCTTAGCGAACAATTTGGATGGTGACGCAAAGCTTCCATGATTGGTTCTTTCTCAACCGAGTCGAATGGCTTATCGTAGGCAACTTCTTGCCGGCAGCATGTTGTCTTTTCTTCCACCTTTTCTTCATATTGCCACGTGCGTTTCTTTATCACTTTTGCTGTATTCGGTTTTCGGCCACAAAACTGTCAGCAACGCTCAGGGCGAACCGCGCCTCGTTGTTCGAGAACCTTCGCAATCATTGTAGATCGTTTTGTTAAGATTGCGCGCACACTCTGCTTATTCTAGAATTTGCACGACAGCCAGCGATAACGCTGGAATATTCGACGGCACATGTTTAAATGCCGACGCGCTTCACCGCTTGTGAGTTGATCGACGGACGACGCCCTGTTCGCCGCTATCATTGTACAGCGTGTATTGCTGTAGTTCTGGTTCTCATTTTCCCGGCCACAAGTTCGGCCAAATAAACAGTTTGATTCTGCAAACGCCGACTGCTGTCTTCGTCGACGTCACGACCACGTGACATCTGGTGGAGGTGCTGCTTCTTCCATGATACGGACGCCCCCGCGAAGCGCTGACCCAAGCCCTAGCCACGAGGAGGACGACGGCAAAGAAAACCCGGACCGTCGAACAAGCCGCAGGCAGAAGGGACTGCAGCCAGAGTACGGGCTCCTTCCCGAAAACACCAGGCAGCCCCAGGTCCCAACACCGACCGCAGCGACGATGACCGACCCCGTGCAGCCTGCGCCGATACTTCTCCGGCAGCCCAAGGAGCCGCCAACTTTCCGCGGGTCGTCATTTGAAGACCCGGAAAGCTGGCTCGAAGCCTACGACCGAGTCGCCCATTTCAATGGCTGGACAAGCGAAGACAAGCTACGACATGCGTACTTTGCCTTGGAAGACGCCGCTCGTACCTTGTTCGAGAACCAAGAGCGAACCCTGACAACGTGGGACACCTTTCGCGCCAGGTTCCTCGCGACATTCACGAGCGTCGTCGGGAAAGAGTGTGCTGAGGCTCTGCTCGAGACCCGCGTGCAGATGCCGAACGAAAACGTGGCGCTCTTCACGGAAGAGATGACAAGGCTGTTCCGTCATGCAGACCCTGCCATGCCCGAGGACAAGAAGGTCGGCTTTCTTATGCGAGGAGTCAAACAGGAGCTCTTCCCCGGGCTGATGCGGAACCCCCCATCGACAGTTCAGGAATTCGTCTCGGAAGCAACGGCGATCGAGAAGACGCTCGAGATGCGCACCCGACAGTACAATCGCCGCGCATTCCAAGACAGCGCAGCAGTTCATGCCCACGGCTCCGACGACTTGCGCGAAACGATCCGAGCCATCGTGCGAGAGGAGCTGCGAAAGCTCGCACCTTTTGCACAGCCCGAAGTGGCGTCGATTGCGGACGTTGTACGCGAGGAAATCCAACAGTCCTGGGTGTTCCTCAGCCGGCGCAGGCGCAGCTGCAAGCAGTGAGCTATGCTGCTGCAGCCCGACGCAACGCCCCCCCCCCCTCCTCGCCCACGTCAAGACGCCGCGCCGCACCAGCATTCCGCCGCCAGGCATCACCCCCGCCACCACCGACGTCATACCGCCCGCCAGCCGGTCAGCGATACACGCCGAGGAAGACCGACGTTTGGCGCGCCCCCGACCATCGTCCACTCTGCTACCACTGCGGAGAAGCCGGCCACACCTACCGCCGCTGCCATTATCGACAGATGGGACTGCGTGGGTTCGCCGTCGACGCGCCGCGTCCACAGCAGGGTGAACGACCACGTGACATCGCCGACTATCTGGCAGGAGCGCAGTGGACCCCCCGAGGACCTTCCCGATCACCGTCGCCAGGCCGCTACGCCTCTCCCCAACGCCGACCATACACTGGCCCAACCCGGGCTGGTCACCTAGCCCGCATCCGGAAAACTAAGGGCAGCAACCGATGGAGGTGCGGTTGCTGTACGACGAAATACCGAAGACCATCCGCCGCCGACGCCGCCGCCACGACGAAGGCTTCAGGACACGACGCGAACCCCTGACGACGAAACCTCGCAGACCGAAGTAGACCTGACGACGCAACGTGGAAGCAGCGGAACAAACCGACGTAGCCGTGACCCGACGCCACGACCTAACTGCAACGCAAGACGACGAACTAGCGACCTCGACGTTCTCATCGACGGCCACAGCGTCACAGCCTCGTCGACACCGGAGCCGACTATTCTGTCATCAGTAGACCGTTCGCCATGAAGCTGAAGAAAGTTAGGACAGCCTGGGAAGGCCCCGAAATCCGGACAGCTGGAGGTCACCTCGTAACGCCGGAGGGAATCTGCACAGCGAGACTCGCCATTAACGGCCGGATTTATCCCGAGAACTTCGTGGTCCTGTCGCGTTGCTCGAGAGATGTCATCCTTGGTATGGACTTCTTAGGCCTTCATGGTGCAATCATCGACCTGAGGTCTAAGTCAATAACACTGTCCACGGAAAAGGCACTACCGCGCACACTCCGCCAAGAAAGCACGCCTTGAATGTGCTGGAAGACCAGGTCATCATTCCCCCTCGCTCCAGCGTCATCATTTCCGTCGGCACTCAGAACTCAGCAGACCTGGAAGGCGTTGTTGAAGGCGACCAGCACCACTTGATTAACCGCAAGATTTGCGTCGCAAGAGGAGTAGCAGAGCTGCGGGCAGGGAAAGCAACAGTTATGCTCACGAATTTCAGCAACGAGTACAAGCACGTGAGCAAAGGCACGACGGTCGCCTACGTAAAAGAAATCGTAGAAGCCAGCAATGCTTTCGGCCTCACCGATTCTCCCGAGCCATTCCGACGAATAAAGCGCCGCAACCAGCTTTCGACATCAATCGCAACCTTCAGAAGCAGAAACAAGAACAGCTCAAAACCCTGCTCTTGCAATACAAGGACTGCTTTTCGTCGTCGTCAAGAATTAGGCAGACTCCCGTGGCAAAACATCGCATCATAACAGAGGAAAGCGCCAGACCACTCCGTCAGAGCCCGTACAGAGTTTCGACGCGAGAACGCGAGGCCGTGAAGAAACAAGTCGACGAAATGCTACGCGACGACATCATCCAGCCGTCGAAGAGTCCGTGGGCATCCCGGTGGTGCTAGTGAAGAAGAAGGATGGGACTCTACGTTATTGCGTGGATTATCGTCGCCTGAACAAAGTCACGAAGAAGGACGTGTATCCCTTCCCCGGATAGACGACACCCTGGATCGATTACACAACGCAAAGTACTTTTCGTCGATGGACCTCAAGACCGGTTACTGGCAAATAGAAGTCGACGAGAGAGACCGAGAAAAGACTGCTTTTATAACACAAGACGGCTGTGCGAGTTCAAGGTCATGCCCTTTGGTCTTTGCTCGGCACCTGCGACTTTTAAACGGGTTATGGATACAGTACTGGCCGGCTTGAAGTGGCAGACGTGCCTCGTGTACTTGGACGACGTCGTTGTGTTTTCCTCAAACTTCGACGAACACCTCGGCGCCTTGAAGCTGTACTTCAAGCAATCAAGACCTCCGGACTCACTTTGAAGCCTGAAAAGTGCCGCTTCGCGTACGAAGAGCTCTTGTTCTTGGGTCATGTGATCAGCAAGGATGGTGTTCGCTCGGACCCGCGGAAAACAGCTGCCATCGGTGACTTCCCGACGCCCACCGACAAGAAGGCCGTACGCCGTTTTCTCGGCTTGTGCGCCTATTACAGACGTTTCGTCAAGGAATTCTCGCGGATCGCCGAGCCACTGACGCAACTCACGAAGGCCGACGTCGAATTCAGGTGGGAAACGTCGCAAGTTCAGGCATTTCAAGAATTGAAACGACGCCTGCAGACGCCTCCGATACTTGCGCATTTCGACGAGCACGCCGATACGGAAATCCACACCGACGCAAGTAGCGTAGGACTCGGCGCCGTCCTTGTGCAGAAGACCGACGGATTGGAAAGGGTCATCAGTTATGCTAGCCGGTCGCTATCAAAGGCAGAAATCAACTATTCCACAACAGAAAAGGAGTGTCTGGCCATCATCTGGGCTACATCAAAGTGTCGCCCCTACATCTACGGCCGGCCCTTCAAAGTTGTGAGCGACCACCACGCCTTGTGGCTAGCCAACTTGAAGGACCCTTCAGGTGGCCTCGCACGGTGGAGCCTAAGACTTCAAGAATTCGACGTTACAGTCTTTTACAAGTCCGGAAGAAACACTCCCACGCCGACTGCTTGTCTCGTGCCCCCGTCGACGCACCGCCGCAGGAAGACCACGATGATGACTGCTTCTGGGAACCATAAGTGCCGACGACTTCGCTGAACGACAGCAAGCCGACCCGGAACTCAGGGGCCTTGTGGAATACCCAAGGGCAGGACCCGTTGTTCCAAAAGTATTCAGGCGGGATTTGCGTCATTTCTCTTGAAAAATGACGTCCTCGTAAAGAAGAACTTCTCTCCGGCCCGGGCCGACTACCTCATCGTTGTACCTTCGCACTGCGACGAGAGGTTCTGCAGGCCCTGCACGACGACCCGGCGGCGGGCCACCTCGGCTTTTCCCGCACGCTCGCGAGGATACAGGAAAAATACTACTAGCCCACGCCTTCCTGTCGACGTCGCCCACTACGTTAAGACTTGCCGAGATTGCCAGCGACGGAAGACACCGCCGACTAGGCCAGCGGGGCTTCTGCAGCCAATCGAACCACCTCACCGGCCGTTCCAGCAAATCGGGATGGACCTACTGGGGCCGTTCCCGACGTCGACTTCCGACAACAAGTGGATCGTCGTAGCAACTGACTACCTCACCCGTTACGCCGAGACAAAGGCCTTGCCCAAAGGCAGTGCCGCCGAGGTAGCCAAGTTCTTCGTGGAGCACATCGTCTTCGTCATGGCGCCCCAGAGGTCCTCATAACAGACAGAGGTACCGCCTTTACGGAGGACCTAACTCAGGTGATCTTCAAATACAGCGAGACGAGCCACCGCCGCACCACCGCCTACCACCCATAGACCAATGGCCTCACCGAGCGTCTAAATAAGACCATCGCCGACATGCTGGCCATGTACGTCGACGTTGAGCACAAGACGTGGGACGCCATCCTTCCGTACGTGACCTTCGCTTACAACACGGCCGTCCAAGAAACGACGCAGATGACGCCGTACAAGTTTGTCTACGGAAGGAAGCCCGGCGACGACGCTCGATGCCATGCTACCCAACGTCACCGAAGAAGAAAATCTCGACGCCGCCACTTACTTACAGCGCGCCGAAGAAGCACGACAGCTCGCCCGCCTACGGATCAAGAACCAGCAGACGACTGACAGCCGCCGCTACAACCTTCGACGGCAACACATGGAATACCAACCCGGTGACCGTGCATGGGTATGGACGCCAATACGCCGACGGGGACTCAGTGAGAAGCTTCTTCGACGATACTCGGACCGTACAGGTACTTCGACGCCTCGGCGCATATCGGCTACATAGGTTGTCCCTGATGGCATTACGAACTCTCAGCGGCGCCGTGCACGACCTGAAGTCGTCCATGTCGTGCGCCTCAAACCATATTATGCACGTTAGCGAATCTGAGGACTGTCATTTTGCTTTATTATTGTGCTTTCTTTCTGTGCTTATTGTTTATTTACTTTGTTGCTTTATTTTTTATTATGTTGCTGCATTGGCCTGTTCTGTTTTAAGCATCGGGACGATGCTTTTTCAGAGGGGGGCATTGCCACGTGCGTTGCTTTATCACTTTTGCTGTATTCGGTTTTCGGCCACAAAACTGTCAGCAACGCTCAGCGCGAACCGCGCCTCGTTGTTCGAGAACCTTCGCGATCATTGTAGATCGTTTGTTAATTGCGCGCACACTCGGGCTTATTCTAGAATTTGCACGACAGCCAGCGATAACGCTGGAATATTCGACGGCACATGTTTAAATGCCGACGCGCTTCACCGCTTGTGAGTTGATCGACGGACGACGCCTGTTCGCCGCTATCAGTACAGCGTGTATTGCTGTAGTTCTGGTTCTCATTTTCCGGCCACAAGTTCGGCCAAATAAACAGTTTTCATTCTGCAACGCCGACTGCTGTCGTCGTCGACGTCACGACCACGTGACAATATCTATAATGTGTACTACAATACATTTAAAACAGTACAATTTAGGTCCTCTGTACCTTCCTTAGCTTTACTATGTGCTGGTTTTCATTAAGGTTGGGCCAAGCAAAGAAACGAGCCTTCAAAATTCCTATTCCTTCATTTATCGTAGTCCAAGAAGTTTTATAAAGGGGTTTGTTGTACTCAGTAGATTTCTCAATTGTCTGGTTGATCACGTGACTGTGACTTACTATGTCACGTATTTTGGGCGCTTGCAAATTGGATGGAATGAAGGGAGAGATGGGAGACAGTGTTCACCATCAACGGACTTTATCCATAACAATCCGGCAAAAAAACTAAACCAGACTCAAAATTCACAGTGAAAAATACATGACACTAAAATTCATAAAAAATTCTTAAACTAAACTCAGGCTCTGGCTATCATAATAGCCGGCCACAGGCCTCTCAGTAGCATCCAAAACTGTTAGCTGCCATCCTGACTTCGTATAACATCACAACTCGTTGCTATCGCATACATTGCTTCGCCCTTGCGGCGTAGCTGTGATTCTTTTTTTCACTGAGTGCATGTCGTCACATCGGCGCCCAGACCCAAACAAGGTCACCAGGCTCTAGTCTACGTAACGCTCCTTTACTTGGGTACGGTCGGCGCGGAGTCAAAGTCGATCCTTCGTCGTCCGTTCTCGCTAAGCGAGAACGCCGGAGACGTTCCGCTTAGTCCCTGCAGTCGCCGTCGATCAGCGTCCGCCTGACGAGCCGCTTGACTCCGTCGCCTGTAACCCGGTCGCCATCGAGCTTTGCAGGTGAGGCCTATCTTCGGCCTCCGCTTCTACGTGCGCCTGGCAAATCGATGACGGGGCGTACAGGGACTATCGTGGGTTACCTCCGTCTTGTCAAGAAGGTGAAGTGCTGCCGGTGCACGGAACTGCTGCGATGAGGCCGCTACAAGTGAGGGGAGCCTCGCTCGACATCTACCAAGGGCCCCCCATGCCGCTGTCTCCAGATCCGGGCGCCTGCTGCTTTCGCCGCGAGTACGACGCTGACTTCAACATTTCTTCGTACGGCGCTGCACCGACAATGCTCGTTCTCGTCCAGGGTTCCACACCAAAGCTCGGGTCGCGTGCCACGAGCGCTTCCCCGACCAATTGCGTTTGTCGACGTGGCCGAGATTATGTACATCATCGCGGAATTTTTGCTCCTCGCGTATACCATCGCCAGTTTCCGACGTTTGCACGTGCCTCGAGCCCCTTTACTTCGTGGCGTACGTCGGACAGTACTTTTTGATTGCTATAGCATTATAGGACAGTTCTCGGCTGGCTTTTGCCGCCACCGCCATGCACGTATATGCATACTTATATATATATATATATATATATATATATATATATATATATAATATATAATAAACAGTAACAAAAAAATAATTCAGAAAAACGCTTCCGAAGCGCGGGATCGAACCAGCGACCTCCCTCCGCAGCGCGTGGCGCTAACCAATACGCCACAAAGCGCAGATCCTTCAGGTAGCTAACGGCGAGCGTTATATACACATCCTTTACCACTGGCAGGACTCAGAGATGGCAGGCGCTTATAAGCGTTTCTTCATTACCAGCGAGATGGCGCGAGGAGCGCAACGGCCGCATTTAAAAGTCGGCCAGCTCGCTCACTTCTACTATTTGCGCAGGGAGAACCTTGCCCCCTTCCGCTGTCTGCTCGCGCAGTAGTTGCTGCCGGGGAGGGGGGGGGGGGGCAGATGCTTCTGCAGCGTAGCAGCGCGTCCATCACGGGCCGCTTTTCTTGCTATCGCATTCATTGCTTCGCCCTTGCGGCGAAACTGTGACTATTTTCGCAAACCGACTTCCTCAAGTGCGGAGAGCTGGGCTTGTTGGTTGTTAATGATTAGAAAAAACAGCGCAAAAACCACAGGACACGCAGTAAGCGAACGCACACAGCGCTGACGCACACTTCCTGCCTAGATTAAAGGGAAGTGTTTCGCTTATCCAGTTCGAAATTATCTTCATAAATTATTTATGTAGTTCTAAACTTTATGGGCTATATTTGTTCCGTTTTTCATGTCTCCTGTGTATTATTGATTGTTGGCAATATGCAGCCCACACTAACCTTTGATAGCAGGCACTTGGTGTATAGCGTCGCAAATTTCCTCGATATGATATCTCCTCCATATTCGATGAAATCGTCCGTTACGCTGTCTTCTTCGGCCACTATTTCGCGAGTTATATCGAGAATGGCCTTTCTAGCCTTGCCGATAGATTTGTATGAAACTTCTGTGTTTCGTTGGGCTTTGCAGTCAGCGGAGGGTGGATTACATATCCGTGAGCGGAACAGTTCAGAGCAGCAACACAACGACTCAAGTAAGGCTGTCGTACTAAAATGATTGTTAAGCGCGGCGTGAACTCTCATGAATAACGGTTTTATTTGCAGCACCTATGAGACGCGAATGTTGCGGATGTGGTTAAGCAGCCGCGAGATTGCGTATGTGTGGCCCTCCTGTTTTTGTATTTCTTATCGTGTATCACTCGTACACAGGCGTTCGTTCAAAAGAATCAGCAATGCTGTAGCAGCGTTTAAGGGACTCATTTTTTCTAGAAAAGCTTATGCGCACTCACTAGCTGTCCCTTGTAAAACGCCACAAACGTTTCGAAATGATCACTCACGTACAGGAAACAACAAAAAATATATTGTGTTTTTTTTCTATTTTGTCAGAGCCATGCAGGTTCTACGCTTTTCTGATACTCCTCACATAGTATTTGCACCAAATTAAGGACTAGTTTTAAGTTTTGTTACGAAATGGTGACTGCCAATATTAGCTTCCACAACGCTGCCCCTTATAAATAAAGGCATATGCTCTCCGCGTAGATGGATGCAGAATAGAGGATTAATATGATAAATGAGTTTCACACTACTGTGTCTAGCTGAATGTACTTGTATGTCCCTCCATGTACAGCCCGTAGCGTTCCATCTTGTGTTGTCCAACTTTCCCTTCACGTTCATTTGTTTCTAGTATGGGCTGCGGCTTGAAAGTAGGTCAGCTGCCCGACTACTGCAAAATTGTTTCGTCGCAACACCTTTGTGCAATTTTTCACGCGTTATACCAAGCGTGACTTCAATGTTGCGGGTTTCTGTGCGTGCCACTTTACACCTCGGATAACCACAAAAACATGGAAAGTTTAAAGGTCAGAGGGACGAACTTGGTGTCACTGGTTTTTGTGTCTTTTTGTTAGGTGCCTCTGAACTTCGCACGTTTCCTGAACAATAACGAATACTCATGGTGAACACGAGCGTAAAGAGATTGATCATATACTTTCCTTATATAATGCTTATGTGATGGTTGCTAGAGCTTATGAGATGTGGCTAGATTACATGCAAACACAATAGGCAAACAATTTAGGTAAGTTTGTTCTGCTTACCTTTGATTATTTCAAGTGCAAGCTAAGCTATGCTGATAGAGGTGTGTCTATGCCGTTTCATGATAACCACAACCACTGTGACGTTCGTCCCATTCCACCGCTAGCTGTAAAGGTCTGAAAACTACAAAGCGAAGACTCCCATCGGATGACTCAAACTACCTCATCACAAGGCAGCTTATCTGGGCATACAGCAGGGAAAGCAAAATTACTCTACTGGAAGGCAAGGCGTCAAGACTTCCCCTTCGTGCATTTGAAAGCCATTGCGAGGGAGTCAGCAAAATTCGTAAGTGGAAATCGATGCCAAGCATCGATCTACTCTGTTGGCAAAAAAGGCAGGAAACTGAGCTTGGTAGCTTCCACTAAAGCCTGTCTTCGCTAGAATACCGTCAAGTGACAAAAAAGTTGACGGTGAATGACAGAAAAAAAAGGAAACTTTGTGGTAACTGTGATAAACGACTTGGGGAGACAGATTTTCTTTCTACGTGCAGCCGACTCGCAAAGATTGCTTCTCTGTCAGACGAGCTTGCGCTGTGAAAAGCTTATGCGCACTGAGCGTGTGGTTTGGCATTTTACTGCTCATGACCACGCGGTGAGCGTTGCGCGACCGTTTTTACGGCTGGTCGTTTCACGCGGCCCCGCAAAGCCAGTTCATCCGTACAGCCATCAATTTCACCTCCCCGATTCAAGAGGGAAGAAAAACTAAACACAAGTACATAAACGAGCGCACTTCGTCTACTTGACAGGTGCGAAGAATGTTACCGTTAGTACTAATGAATAGGCAACAAGAATTGGCGTTAACTCTCATCACGCCACTGTTATGTTTCATCGGTGTGCTCTTTTCTTCAGCAGATTTAGTCGCACAACGGTTCCTTTAATATTCGTACTCAAACGGTTCGTATGTAATTCCAATGTATCCAGTTTTCTCTAAGAATCGTATTGAAAATATGAAAGATATATCAGAAGTATTGGGAATCCATATGGATGCCGGAAACAGCATGCAATATTTTGGAATGTGATACAGAATGCTTCACTAGAGACCGGTTCGAAAAGACGTTGATGCGTGAGACATAAGCTTTTCAACAAACAATTGCCGTTTTGGTGATGCAGACTGATGATGCTAAACTGTAAAAGATGAAGAATAAAAAGCAACCACCGACCAAATAAATGTTTTAAAAAGAAAGAAACGACGTTTCGGCTTCCATACGGAAGCCTTGTTCACGGAAGCCTTGTGAACAAGGCTTCCGTATGGAAGCCGAAACGTCGTTTCTTTCTTTTTAAAACATTTATTTGGTCGGTGGTTGCCTTTTATTCTTCATGTTTCGTCCCGACCAGACGGGCTTCCGTCGAACTCTCGATTTCATAAACTGTAAAAGCTTTCGTCCGGATACGGTGATATCGCAGTTGCCGCAATTCAGGACGCAGCAAACCAATAAAGTACGCACCCATCAGGTGCCCTAATAAAACTAAAATGACATGATTTGCATTAGGGTAGCGCTGGAATCGTTTATCATTTGTTATGCGTTTTTTCTGCTCTACAAATCTAAAGACGAAATTAATAGGATGACAGGTTGTATTTAAGCTGGTGCGTATTATTTTTGTATGGCAATGCTATAGACAATAATTTTCGGGAAATGTCGCGAAGGGAAAATCGTAGTATGGGAAATATTTTATAAAGTGAGCCACACACATAATCACATGTCTTAGATTATTACGTAGTTATAAGAACTGGTAGTCATCACCAGCAAATTTTCGTTAGGAGTGTTTCGCACTGCTGTTATACGAGGAAATACAGTGCGCTTCCCACAAACTCTAAACTTTCATCAAAATTGTTTCTCTTGAGTACAGCTTTATCTTGTACTTTGCATGTCATCAAGCAGGTCCTAAAGGAGTTGAGTTTAGGCCTTGCGTTGCCCCTAGAATAGAGGTGATATCGCATAAATGTTTTGCTCTGCCACTCAGAGACAGAAATAGAGGCACTGTTCATGCCACATATTAACTTGTAGCGATCTAATTAGTTCAAGAAGAGCATTAGGAATACAATGCATACACATGAAATGTGTATATGAACATGGTTCGCAATCTCGCTTTTGTGAGTTATTCTTGCTCCACATGTGAGAACATGAATCTAAAACCACTCTGTTCGCGAACGTGTGTATGTGTGCGCGTCGGGCTCTACATTTCGTTCACGCATTAGATGCACAGCATGCTGGAAGACACACACACCTTACACACCTGGAATACATGTTGATCTTTTTGCTCTTTCGTTGCTATTCATCTATTTCTAAAGCTGAAGGCCACATGCCAGCTTAGTACCACAATACTCAATCTTAGTTAGGCTTCGTAGCTGTCGAAACAGAAGATTAAATGTCGAGAATGAAGAAAAAAAAATTCAATAAAGCCAGCGTCTACGGTGCAGTCTTTGACACAGAAATCCTATTAGCTTGGCGCCTATGTCTAAGCCGTGGTTCGGCGGGCTCCGTTTCAGGCCGCTATCCAATATAAGGTGAAAGGGCGCCTCGGCCACGCGAATATTGCAGGACTAACATAGGAGCACGCCCGTTAATGTTAAAGTGGTAGCAAACAATAGGACACTTCAGGGCTCCTATGTGAGCGGAAGCAGTTGGTAAACCCTTTTAGTAAGTAATTTTCTCGCGCTAATTTTTAATTCTGAAGCATTCCTTAGCGAACATCTGCGACTTCTATCTATCTATCTATCTATCTATCTATCTATCTATCTATCTATCTATCTATCTATCTATCTCTATCTATCTATCTATCTATCTATCTATCTATCTATCTATCTATCTATCTATCTATCTATCTATCTATCTATCTATCTATCTATCTATCCGCCTACGAATTTGTGCCCTCTTGGCCGTTTCCTTAATATAATGTGTACCAAAGTCGTTGGCATGACGTGACTGCATGAGGAACGTAACTGCGACTTCATAACATCAAGATCTTGACATGTATGTGATTAACGGCCTGATATACATGCCACAGTCTTGGAGCCCTTGCGGCCGTTTCGTGTACTTAAGGCACACCAAAATTGGTACGGCGTGACAAGAGCACATGACGAACACAACTGACTGGTTTTAAAGCGCAAATCCTAATACGTTTCATGTACGGCATGATATACATGACACGATGTTGGGGCGCGCGCGGCATGTCATTAAATGATATGTAGCAAAACTGGTATGACATCACGTTCTTGTATGACGAACATAAATGACACGGGGTAATGTGAAAATTATCACATGCATGTCACGTATGGCATGGCTTACATATGTCTGTATTACTGCTGATATCTCGAACGAATCAAATGCCATCTATGAAGGCTATTATAGGTGTGGTTATATACCGCGCATTCCTCTAGGACCTGATTGATTGTGTGAATGTGATCTATAGTGGAGTAGCCTGTACGAATAGCCACCATAGTTCTTCATAAACAAAGTGACAGAATTCCAATAAAGAAGGGTGTAAGGCAGGGAGACACGATCTTCCCCAATGCCATTCACTGCGTGCTTTTGAGGGCCCTAGTTTGGCAAGAGTTAGGCATACGTGTTAATAGAGATTACCATAGTGACCTGCGATTCGCTGATGACATTCAAGTAATTCAGGGGAAGAAGTGCAGCTCACCATTACTGAATTGGGCAAAGTAAGCAGAATGGTAGGTCTGAAAAATAACGTGCAGAAAACTAAAGCAATCTGCAACAGCCTCGGAAGAGAACAGCGCTTTGCGATAGGCAGCGAGGCACTGGTATTTGTAAAGAAATACGTCTACTTAGGACAGTTAGAAACCGCGGAGACGAACCAACAGACCGAAGTAACTAGAAGAATAAAGGTAACATGCTAGCACATTCGGCAATCATTCTAATATCATGAATGGTAGTTTACCACTATCACTAAAGAGGTATATAAGAGCTGCATTTTGCCGGTACCTATCTACGGAGGAGAAACCTGGAGGCTTACAAAGGGGGTTCAACTTAAACTGAGGAGCACGCAGCAAGCAATGGAAAGGAAAATGATAGGTGTAACCTTAAGGGACAAGAGAGAGCATAGTGGATCAGGGAACAGACTGGTGTTAAGGACATATTAGTTGAAATTAAGAAGACGAAATGGACATGAGAAGGGCACGTAGCTCGTAGGCAAGCTAACCGCTGGTTATGAAGAGTAACTGAATGGATTTTAGGAGAAGGCAAACGCGCGAGGAGGAGATAAAGTAGGTTGAGCAGATGAGATTCAGAAGTTTGCAGGTATAACGTGGCAGCAGCAAGCAGAGGACCAGGTTGATTTGCGGAACATGGGATACGCCTTTGCCCTACAGTTGGCCTAGTCAGACTAATGATGATGATGAAATATCCCAGCCTCATGGTGCTCTCGCAGCCATTTCGCTAGCTAGATATATAACGAAATTGGTATGGCGCGACGTGGCTGTATGCATAACATAATGAAAAGTAATAACAGAAAAATCATGACACGTTGGTCATGTACGGTTATGATTACATGCCACGATCATGATGCGCTCGCGCCCTCTTCGTTCACTGGATAAATAGCAAACTGGACATGGCGTGCTAATGGCTGTATCACGAACATACATGCAACATCCTGATTTGCAAATTATGAGGTCATGGTACGCTCCAGGCTATTTCGCTTGCTTGATATAGACCGAGGTCGGCACGGCGTGCCATGACTGAAAGACAACATAAATGACAGGTACTGTTATGCAATATTATGCCATGCATATCATGTACGGCATGACTTACCTGCCACGCTAATGTTGCGCTCGCGGCCGTTTCGCTAGCTTGATATACATAGAAATTAGTATGGTGCGACATGACTGTACGGCCCCACGTAAATGACAAGTTGTAACATAAAATTGATGAAATTCATGCCGTGTACGGCATGATTTGCGTGCCACGTTCATGGTGTGTCCGCGGCCGTTTCACCCGCTGGATATATACCGCCCTTGATAAGGCGTAACATGACTATATGACGAACACAAATCACTGGTCCTAAGAGGCAAATTATTACAGGCATGTCATGTACGGCATGACTTACATGCCATACTCATGGTGCGATCGAGGCTGTTTCGCTAGCTTGATACATACCGAAATTTTTATGGCGTGGCATGACTGTGCGGCAACCATAAATGGCAGGTCTCAACGCAACAATCATGACGTGCATGTTATGTACGGCATGACGTACATGCCACGCTTATGGTGTGCTCGCGGCCGTTTTAATCACTGGATCATATGTCGGCAAACTCACTCATGAGCTGACTCACTCAGACTCAGATCGAGCCGTGAGTCTGAGTCCGAGTGAGTCCGGGTGAGTAATGTTTTCATGAGTTTGACTCTGAGTGTGTCTGGTCGAGAAAAAAGTTTACTGAGTCTGGTCCGAGTGAGCCCGAGGGGCAAAATATATTTCATGAGGAGCCTGAGTGAGTTCCACATTTTTTGCCAACCTATGGTCCTATCTACTCAACTTTAGCATTACTATCAGCCTTATTTCGGCTCACGTTTATGCTCACGTTCTACTCACACATGCTTCAATGCACTAGCGTCCATACGCCAGCTCAGGTACTTATTGATCATATGCAGGAGTTACCAAAGGAAGGGAGGGGACGTGCCTTGACCTCGGCATGCAAACTCTATCACGGAAGTTCTTTATAAAAATATTTCGTGTGAATGATCACTTTCAATAAAAATGTCTTTACTGGACTGGAACCACCGGTAACTCGTATATCGTACACGATAAAAAAGTGTGAAGTGGAGCACCTATTGTGCGAAATATTGATGTTAAAGAGCATTGACACCATGGTCGAAAAAGCTAATATATACTAACGGACTCATGTGTCGACTCACTCAGACTCACTCAGACTCAGACTGTGCCGTGAGTCTGATTCTGAGTGACTCTGAGTGAGTAAAATCTTGGTGAGTTTGAGTCCGAGTGAGTCCGGTTGAGAAAAATTTTGGTGAGCTTGGAGTCCTAGTGAGCTTGAAGGGCGAAATATATTTCATGAGTGAGTCTGAGCGAGCTCCACTTTTTTTGCCGACCAATGCACTGGATGTATATCAAAATTTCTATGGTGTGACGTGACTGCATTACGAACATAAATGACAGTGCCTGACATGAAATCGTGACGCGCATGTCGTTTACGGCATGGTTTACATGACACTGTCTTGGTGCGCTTTCCGGTCGTTTTGTTAACAGGATATGTACCAAAATTGGTATGGCATGACATGAGGGTGACGAAGATAAATGACAGGTCATGCGCTGTAGATACCAGACTATACCAGGCTCCTTGTGAGTCGATCGCAGAGAACTATCATCATCTTAAAGAGTATGTGCCGCTGTGCGGCTACCTCAGAACGAGTACAAAGAGAGAGAGAGAGAAAAGCAAACAGAAAAAATTCGGCAGATCCCACGCACAGTGGGAATCGACTGTAATGCGAAGCAGCCAGCAAAGAGCTGCATACACCGCCTTGTTGTCTTCGAGCCAAATGAAATCATTCATGCCATAGCATCTAGTTCACACTATATCGCATGTTTTGCCATGCACGAATGCATGCACAATCTGGTATGTACCATGCGTTTTTGGCGCCGTAGTGTCCGCCGCCGCCGCCGCCGCCGCCGCTGCCGCCGCCACCGCCGCCACCGCCGCCGCCGCCGCCGCCGGTGTCCGTAACCAGTATCGCTCGAAATAGAAAAAAAGGAAATAAGAAAAATTCCAAGATGGAACGAGGTTCGAACCTGGGCCCTCCTGCGTGGGAGCCCAGTATTCAACCTCTGAGCCATGGCGGTGCTTGAAACTGCTTTGCAAAAAGGTCCTATACAGGTTTCATTCGGGAAGGAACCATATTAGTATATGCAATATAGCGTGATTGAAGAGTAAAATAGCACCAAGCGTCGCACAACGCGAATTCTGTAAGCAGTCGTCACAACAATGCGAATTGCGCAACGAGTAGGTTGTTGAATGCTTCCAACCCATTACAAAGGGCTCTGCCATAATTCTTCGTTGTCATCAGGCACAGCATCACCAAAGTGCGCATAATGCCTTACATTTGTTTAGCATGGTACCACGGCTCTCTCCTAAAATGACGAAAAATGGCAGTGACTGCTGCCCTACTTCTCAAAAATTACAATGAATTATAGCGTAGTGGGTTCCTCGCAAGTGCACTTGTATTGGTTGCCAAAGAAGCCCATTAAGCGCATAGAATCTATGACAACTCCCTGGAGATCGGTGGCACATAAGTTGCTTCAGAATCACATTAATCTGCATCATTCATCCTGAGACTTGTTCTGCAGCAATTTATTTATAGTTTTCTTGTACAAACACCTTACCTATATCTTCGCCAAGCGCTTATTTAGTAGGGGGACCTCTCTCTTTTCGGCGCTTCACATATACCTATATATAACATCAAAAAGGGCAAATACGCTCGAAGAAACAAAATATGAACCGCTAAACAATTAACGCGCCCTCAGCATTTGACAGGTACCTGTCCAGAACCGAAACGTAATAGCTGGTGGACAAGGGTATGTTCTACCCACGTGCGTAATTTTCGAAGTTTTATGTCCCGTAACACATTTTCGGCGGCTCCTGCGTCCATAAGTTCACATTGCGTTAACACCATCGACAACCACTTCTGCAATGTTTGACACACTGCGCAGTGTACTTTCACAGTTCAGTGGTGTCGCAGACTTTGCCGCGTTGACTGCGACGATTAGTTGTCATTATATCGTTTACTGATCTACGGGAGGAGGCTGCGTCGCCAATAGTGAGTATATATACTCGCTATATATAGTCGCCAATATATATATATATATATATATATAATTATATATATATATAGATATATATATATATATATATATATGAAGAGCTTTTACAATGGGCCAAACGTACTTGGGAAGAGAAGAGACACAACTAAGCGGTTGTCTTAATTTTATTTGCCACGGTTTCGACCGGAGGACCGGTCTTCGTCGGGCTTATGAGCATCAGGGCTTATGAGCGTCAGGGCTTATGCTCATAAGCCCTGACGAAGACCGGTGCCTCGGTCGAAAACCTTTGGCAAATAAAATTAAGACAACCGCTTAGTTGTGTCTCTTCTATATATATATAATATATATATTATAATATATATATATTATAATATATATGTGTTGTGTGTGTGTGTGTGTGTGTGTGTGTGTGTGTGTGTGTGTGTGGTGTGCGCGTGTGTGTGTGTGTGTGTGTGTGTGTGTGTCCTGTGGTACAAGTATCTGTGTTTGTGAGAGGTAACTATAGGATTCCATAACTCGCAGTTTCTTGTGGCATTCGCAGTCCCGAGTGTGTTTCCGCCGACCCTATGTAAGTGGTTAGCGTTACTCCTCAAAGCTCAAGGATTGTTAAGTTCTTTCTATAGTATTTCTTCGTAATATTCTGATACTACAGCTCTGTTTCTGGTAAGGAAACGCAAGACTTGCGATCATGCGAGCCTAAGGCAGGGTAGATTTGATCGGCATATCCATCGGAATTTTTTCTACATATGACGATTAAAATGGTCGCTGGTTAGTAAGGGCTTGCTAATGAAATAGCCATTCAAGTACGTCATCAGTACCTTGGTGGGCTTAAGACAGAGGAACATTTTTTGTTTCATTGAAAGCTGAGTGGAAAGCTAGAATGTATTTCGTGCGCTTATACTAGAAGCCGTGAACCCTTAGCTTCATTTTACCCTTGATGTTTATTGTTGTACATTCGCCTCCTGTTAAAAGCTGTCTCTTGCATTTCCTTCAGAGATGGTGATATATTTATCAATCGTGTGGCTTTACGATGCTTTGTATCCTTTGCATTTTTGTCTTACTACTGTGTTTATTTTCTTCTGTAGTGCTTGTTTATAAACTATTCTTACATTTTTTTTCATACTTCATGACATTTCCAGAACAGACGACGCTTTACTTGTTTACAGTTTTGTAGCTGGCTTGCCGTAGGGATGGGCTTCTAATGCCACTGCATTCCGTTATTATCTCAAAATGTTGCTTTTTCTGAGCGTGGTATTCTCTAACCGAACTTCTTCATTTCTCAAGGAATTACGATTGTATCTGTTACTCATACACGAATATCTGTATTTAATTATTTATTTATTTGGTTAGAATACATAGAAAACACGAAGACACAAAGGAAATAGGGAGGGAACAGGCTGGGGCACAACGCCTGCCGGCTTCTTCGGGAAGGGGGAAACATAAAAGAAAGGGAACTAGGGGGTAAGAAAGAAAAGAGGACAGAGCTATACACACTGACCCATGCGTCAGAATTAGAGCTCTGACGTTCCTAAATGACAGCGGCGTTTATAAAGCACGAAGGAAAATGATTGTCATTTGCTTACCAAACCAAGCCTGCAAGGTATGTTTTCATGGGAAATGTAGAGAAACGGAACTTAGGAGGAAAATATAGCAAATAAAAATACAATCGTACAACATAGTCACAAGCAATCAATTCAGTGCGCGATGACGTCACAGTAGCCAAATCGCACATGTTTGATGCTAATTATTTCAGAAAACCCTTCGATGGTTTCACGTCATAGTCAAGCGTATGCATGTACAGGCCTATAAAAAATACACGCACACTTCAAAGTAATGTAGCAATTTTTCAGATATATGCCTTAATCCTGGGATTACATCCCGTGTACTTGAGCTTAGTTATGCGCGCGTGCCTCTACAGTCGCGCTTCTTCAGAAATTAAAAATGATGAGAAAACAACATTGTTCCATAACTCAGGCCATCATTTCAACAATATTTCTAAGCTTCTCAAAGCAGTGCATATTATCTTCCAATAGGGATTTTATTCGATTATAGGGTCCGCGTATGTGTATGCTTCGTGAAACGTAAAACGAAGATTTTCTACTCACCGTCAGTACGCCTTTCTTTTCATCGCACGTTCAGCTTTATCTGGAGAGATAACACTGTGTGTGCGCACAATGATACGCTGCCACGAAAATTGATGACAGCGCTTGTTTATCTAAACAGACACTGGACCATGCACGAACGGGCGCACTGCGACATTATCTCGCAGTAAAATAAGCTTCATGTGACCAGGCTGAAAAACACGCTCATTGTGCTCTTTCGTCCATTATTCTTTCCTCGGCGCCGCTACTCGGTGGAATTGCACCTCCGGCTTAGTTGTCGCGATTTTCAGGGACACATTTTTCTCCTACTTTTAAGCCCTGCTTTGTGGAACGAGATTGCTCTTGGCAGGTAAGCGCTGCAACTACAGTTTCTTTATCCTTGTCGTCGCAGCTTATCCGCTTTCTTGCTGAAAATAGAAGGCGTCGTGGTCGCCGGCTCTCGCTACTTTCGGTATTCCGAAGAACGTGGAAGACTTGTTCATTTTCACAGCGTAGGTGGACAAGACGTAAACATGCCATTGAAGATGCCAGCGTTGACAAACTTTGCTATCCGAAAGAAAAAAAAAGGCAGGATAAGCACAATGAACAGCGCGGATGTGATGACTCATAACGCCGGAAGAATTTTTTTTCTTGCACAACATGCAGATGCTTTAGAAGAGTGCGTTATGACCATTACTTGTGCACACGACGTCTGCTGTGGTGGAGCGTAAAGGAAGCTGCTTCATTTCATTTTCAGAAAATTAACTGAGCAATTTATATGATACAAACACTCCGTATCATTTGTTTTATTTAAACACATCTCAAGTTCCACTTTTCGTATCACGACCTATCCCGGTGCCACTTATCTCTTGCTTTAAATGAAGAGGTTAAGGTTCGACTCCCCGGCTGTGGCAGGAGCGGTTAGACAGAGGTGATATGAAAAATCCCTCAAACGCGTGCATTTCCGCGAAACATAAATAATGAACTGATGTCAACCCTACACTCCTTTATAATGGCGTGCCTTATTATTGCATTGCAGTTGTTTCATGTTAAGCTGTACATTATCTTTTCTTCGCAGGCCATCTGTAATAAGACCAGATTGCTTGATCGAATACATTTCCATGATTATCTTTTCACATGCCTCTTGCAGTGAAAATGTAATATCTTCGCATTCACAAGCGACCATCTTCGCCTGTGGATATATTTAAACCTGGATGTAGAAGTTAACACTAAGGCAAATGAGGGAGAAAGAGACGGAGACATTTTTTTTTATTGCACATAAGCCGAGGCCTAGCTCGGCCTTAAAGTAGGGGGAACCGAGCTACGCAATAGGGAGCTAGTGAAGCCTCTATTTGAAAAAATAGCGAAAGGTTTTGATATAGCAGGCGAGGCCTGTGATCGGCCGGTTGGCGACACGTGACCTTTTCGCCCTCGCGCCCCGCCCAAAGGGTCCAGCGGCGGCCCCGCTTTGCCGTCGAGAGGCACAGCTGGACCAATTTAGTAAGCAGATAGTACTTCACGTGCCTCTGTCGCATTGTTGTTGCAAATTAAAAGTGTCTATGTACCTGATGCTTCAGGGGACACGGGAATTTGTGTCCACTGAATGTTTGGAGCGTCACGTGCTAGTATGGCGGCTTCCAGTGCTTTCGGTCGCCTCACTGCTCTGAGGACACAGATAAAATTTGCTGTATTTTTTCGCTCCTTGCGGTGACAACAAAATCTGCTGAAGGAAGGTATAGCTGCACAAATCGGGGCGCAAGGATTTGTGCCACAGTAAACATCCGGCTATGGCGAATTAAGTGATTTTGTAATGCGTATACCTTCCAGCAGCCCTTTCGCCCGACCGGTGAGATTGTGTCCGAGCATACGCATGAGAATTACCTCACCAACGCTATTATTGTTTCGCCATTCATGCGGAAGATTTCGGCGTAGTAGTCGTTGTAGGATCACCCGACGTATTTCTTACAATAAGTAGCTCGGGAGCCTTATGAAGCTGCGTTTGTTTCTCCCACCGGTGTGGCTTCAATACTAATAGCTCACAAGGAAAGGACCATTTGCAATTATTTTTTGCCACAGCTTACCGTGTCTTGGCGCACTGCTATGGGCGAGATCGATGAATGCTTCTTCGTTGAAGTTCCCCGCTTGATATATTCCCTAGAAGACCACAATGCTTTTGACGAGTTCGAGTAAATAATACTGCATGACACTCGGTGAAGAAATATGAAACCATACGCACCAAGCGCATGTTTCGCATCAACTTAAACCTCCTCACTCAGCGCAGGATACCTTTTTTTTAGTATGAATCACGAAAAGAGCAATTTACTAACGGATTAGTACATACCCCACATGGCTTGCCAGTAATTATGGGACAGTATTATTTATTCTTAATTAAGATGCGTACGTAGTTTGAGCCTATTGGTTCTTAAATAGCAGAAGCCCGCTATGGACAGATAAAACCATTCAATATGGCATGACATAGCAAGGGAATTTATTTTGGTCCAGAGAAACTACGGCCCTTGGGCAAAGTCCCAGGCTATGTCGGTGGCTCCGCCCTCGTAGGCACTGGTAGGCAAAAGGCTTTCCCAATGTCGTGAGCTCTCCGGACGGCCAGGGAGTATATCTTGGAGGATTTCGCTGGGTATGCACCGATTCTGCTAGAGCATGCAAATAAATATTCATCCTCATCCTTAGCCTATTCTATGGCTATTGCAGGACGGATGCCTCTCCCGCCTATCTTCAATTCAACCAATTCCGCACGAGTTCTATCCACTATATTCATGCAAACTTCTTAATTTCATCACTTCGCCTGCCTCTCATCATCATCGGCTATGCTTACTACATTCTACGCTTTCCTTGGAGTGTGACTACTACGTCAATATTCTTCAGAAATCTTATTTTGCATCAGTACTGCTTGACACGTATATTCGTCTGTGGCAAATAGTTATGCAGAATCCCCCAAGGCTGCGGAGAAGTTAGGAAGCGAAATTTGTTACAATCAGGTTGACATCCCCGGACTAGGGAGAAATTGAAATTTTCGTCAACTAAACAGCTTTCGTTGTTAGTAAACTGTGTGGATTTTCTGGTGGTTTGTGCTACAAATAGGTGGCTGCTACTACCGCGCTCACTGCCCTTCCATCACCTTCCGCCGAATAAAGTTACAAGCCCACGCTTTACACCTTTTACATTTTACTCTTTACACTTTTCACCATAAATGCTCTGTTTGTGGTGTACTATAGGCGTCTAGTGCAACGCGAACAGCGGCAAGCTTTCGCGATGGTATAGTGCACGCCCTCCAGTCATAAGCATTGACAGGTGTGCGTATGCGCAATGCTGCCAAGCCGCATTTCCGCGCCTGTCGATGGTGACGACTTGAGGGCGCGCACTATACCACTGCTAATGCTTGCGTTTCAGTTGACGCCGATCGCACAAGCTAGGCAATGCGCAATTACTAGAACAGTGAGGTTATGATTCGGTAACTGTTATTTAAGTTGTATTTTCACTACTCGTTCTAGAATGCCTGCCTTAATTACGTGTTGAAGTGTGAGTAGGTCGACATTGGCGCTCTTCTTACTCTGTTCGCTTGTTACGAAAAAATTCCGTAAACAGAGGTTTACAGAGAATCCGTTTACAGAGAATTCGACAAGTGGACTTGTCTTCAGTTCCAGCCTTTAAGAAGACAAATCCACTTGTCAAAACGTTGGCTCGAGCACCCACCCCCTGTTTACGGATTTTTTCATCGCAACCTTCCAGCTTCCCCTTCCTGCCGTTTTCTGTCCGCGTATGTTACTCTGGTTGCAGTACGTGTATATAGTGAACATGCAAATGACTTGTTTTTAATTTCAATACTGGAAGCGGGCACTTTCTACTGATCAAAAATATATATATCTGCTACTGAATAATATGTTCACTCCAGCCGATTCCAGTGCACGCATCTATACGTCATTCATTCTGTTAAGCCAATATCAATACGCACACAAAATATGAGTGTGCGTTATGGCCACAAATGTGACTGCCATACGCTTAACCCACCGCCTAAATCATTTAACTCCACAGCGTTTTTAACACAATACAAAAGGAACCATGAAGTCGTAACGTACAAACATTTGCCGAGGAACATTTAAAACACTACTGTGAGCTAGAACATCGGTCTTTCCACCCTTTCATTCATACATACATTTTTGCATCGAATAATTAATCACTGCGTTTATTACCTCGAAGACGGTGTGTTTTCAATCATTTTATTGTATACCTTACTTTGCGCTGTTTTGTGATGCTGCAAGACAAATGTTATTTTTTCATGTTTTCGTTTATCACTTCGTTATAATTTGCTCTATTTCTATCGTCAAAATATGCTACTATACTCATGAGGAGGATAGCACATGCAAAGCTGCACAAACGTACACAATCGAGAAAGATGAGCATGGCGCTGAAAGAGCTCCCGTGCTTGTCTTTGTGAGATTGTATGTGTAGCTTGGGACGGCTATCTCCACGCATTCAAGTGTCACCTACTCACTTACAGTAACAGCTCACTGCAGTCGACATAAGGCTGACTTTTGTAAAATAGAATAGGAAACCGCTTGAACGTTCTGCGTGATGTATTCAAACAGTTCCAGAAAAGCTGCGATTGTCATCACATGATTTTGTCACCTCTTGTTGAGTGTGAATTGTACGCTTGTTGCAAGCTCTTTCGGTATATTCGAAGACCACAGAATACACCATCTTGATCACGAGCGGCCAGGCCCATGCATTTTTAGCAGGGCCACTTTCATCAAAGTTGCCTGAGCTCTTCTTTACCGGTCTGTCCTCGTCGTCAGTTGTGTCAGGTGAGATTTCATTCACATTGGCAAACAGTGAAGCCAAAGAATAGCCGAGTTCGGGAAACGTGTGTGAAAAGACCCCACGATACACGCACAAAGAAAGGAAATGAGACTCGCCTGAATACAGTATTGCGACACATACGTCAGGCCTGGTCAACCAGCTACAGGAACCATAACTTTCCTTGCAGTTTACGCTGAGTGCGACAGTCTTCAGGGTTGACTCGATTCATTCAAATGCGTTGAGCAGCATAACCAATGCAAGTAGAGATGCCACGAGAAGGCCAACTTATGGCTCGTTTATTTCGCTCCGGAAGAGACAGCAAAGAAGTGGTTTGTAAACCGGGGTACAAAGTTTGACACGCTGAAAAATTTTAAGAGCAGTTTTCTGCAGTCTTTGCAAATGTTGCGGCAATTAATAAAAGAAATGCTTAGAAAATATAAAACGAAGAAAGCTCCGTTTCTACCAGTGTAAGGTATCGTCAAGGTTGTGGTGAAAATGTAGACCTCTAGTATATACATGTTTGCAGATCTATATTATTTGCGAGCAACTGAATATTTGAAATGTAATAGTCATATATCGATACAAGGTATGTACAGCCAATGCTAAACTTGAATGAATAACACGGGTGAAATAAAATGGCGCTTCTACCTATGCATAAATGATAGGAGTAGCTTAGTACATGACTGCATTGCAAGTGCTCACTCTCTCTAAATCTTACAGAAGTCCTATCGCAACATCTCGGCCTATCTAATTTCATTAAGGGAGCCAGGTTTATCAGAATCGCAACCGCCACCTCAATCCCACCTTATATAACTGTACATTCTTTTAAATAGCGGACCTCCTAGAAAAGGTTGGTCGCGTAAGAACGATGAACGGCATTCTTGGCCTGTCTGGAAAAAGTATGCTGAGTGTAAATTAGACATGGCAATTGTAAGGTTAAGTCCTTATGGCATATATTCCAACAAACCATGTATTACGCGCTCGCAGGTCGACAGACTACCGGATTTAATGCACTGCCTGCACTGGTCGGCTCCATTGCTACAAGAGGCCATTACCCACCGCACCAACCGATGCTGGAAGAGCAGCGGAAACGAATAGAATTCAATGATTTACAAATAGATAGATAGATAGATAGATAGATAGATAGATAGATAGATAGATAGATAGATAGATAGATAGATAGATAGATAGATAGATAGATAGATAGATAGATAGATAGATAGATAGATAGATAGATAGATAGATAGATAGATAGATAGATAGATAGATAGATAGACATGTATCCAGGGTGTTCCAATATCACTCGGCACCATTAATAAATATTAACGACCTTACGCGAAGCACACCTAGTGCGTTTTACCAGTATACTCTAGTAGCCACGACTAACTTTTCCTTAATGAGGTTTACGTAATTCGTCCGAATTACTTTTCTAACTTGAGGAGTACTCACCTGATCATAAAAAATGCCAATGAGGCTTATGTAGGGATACTCAAATGACAACTGACTGCGAGATTTTCAGCATCGTACTAATTACGTGCTCATATTTTACGGCTGATAAAGAAAGCACGCGAAATATGAAAAATAACACGTGACTACGCTCCCACCCGCAAAAGGCGGGAGCGTAGTCTTGACTTGCTACCTCACAGTGATCCTGTCTGAGGGCGCTACTTCCTAATGCGCTGTAGAGTCACTGTATATGCTACCTTTAGGTAGCAGAGTAGCGCATAGGTCCGGCTAGCAACCAGAGCTATGCGGTGAAGTCGCACTCCATTTTTGCAGGCGACATGCCTACCGCGTCGCCGATAAACATGTCTGGCGTGTCGAAGGCCGGCGATAAACATTGGCTGTCGATGACTAGTGTTAATTGAGTGAGCTGCAGCGGCGTCGTCGAGAAATACAAAAATTGGCCCGAGCGTCAGCTTCTCCGCAATGCATGGTTGCTAGCGGCGTTGGAAAACAGATGCGCACTCTGCTACCTAAAGGTAGCATATACAGTAACTCTAATGCGCTGCAGTCTAGTCACGTGTCATTTTTAGATTTTGCAGGCTTTCAAAATTTGCCAAGTAAAAGGGAGCACGCAATTAGTACGTTGTTGAAAACAGCGCAGTTAGATGTCATTTGAACATGGCTGCATATGTCCCATTGACATTTTAACGACTAGGTGAGTATTTGTCGAGTTAGAAACATAATTAGGACTAATTAACTAAGCCTCACGAACGAGAAGTAAGCAGTGGCTACTAGAGTATACTGGGAAAAACATGCAGTAGGTTTGCATCGCGTAACGACGTTCCTCCATTTTAAAATTGTGCTGCGTGATACTTGGGACACTGTGCGTGTGTGTGTGTGTGTGTGTGCGTTTGTGTGTGTGTGTGTGTGCGCGCGTGTGTGTGTGTGTGTGTGTGTGTGTGTGTGTGTGTGTGTGTGTGTGGGTGTGTGTGTGTGTGTGTGTGGGTGTGTGTGTGTGTGTGTGTGTGTGTGTGTGGTGTGTGTGTGTGTGTGTGTGACACTATGACATCAGATACTTGCCGTAGCTCATATGCCATGGTTTTATTCTATTGCATGCGCACTTCTTTCTCGTTGGTTTCTGCCAGCCATGACTTTATTCTTACGTCACAACATTCCCCCACGCTCCGAAAATGCGCGAGTTACAAACAACAAAACATTAAGAGGCAGAGTCTCATTAGCGAACAATGTCAAAATGCGGGTAGTTCCGTCGTAAGCGAGTTCCATAAACTCGCACACACAGATTGACAGGAGAGGACAGTAACCCGGGGATATCAAGGAGGGTGGGTGAGGGTGGCTGTTGAGTTCTGGGCAACATAAGCATGCCTTGAACATGGAAATTGATGACGACACAGCTGGCGTTCTTGTGAGGAATGAACAAGGTTCCAACGGCTTGCAGGATCGACAGCTCGGATTCGTGCGGGTCGTATTCTTTGCCGTGAGAGGCACACACGGCGCACGTGCATGAGGTTTGCGTGGCTGTTGATTGAGACTGATTGGGCGCTGCCTCTGTTCCTGTAGAGTAGAAGGAGTGGTTCCATGTCCTTTCGGTGTTTTCTGTGGTGATCTCGCAGATGTTTTGATCAAAGGCACACTCTTGATCTTTTGTACAGAGGTGTCCATGACGATGTTCATTTCTGCGATGTCTTCTGTTCATGCATCGTTTTAGACAATCTTCTTGAAGCCTTCTTTCGCGGTTGCCCATGTTGAAGTATGCGTTGTAGACGCTTGATTTCATCGACTTCCTTGTGCTGGTGTCTGATATTGCTGCGGAAGTTGCCGATAAGCCATTCTTTCCTGACTATGACCTTCATTTGCTTGGCGTGTTGATGTAGCTTTCAGTGGGCAGCTGATGCACAACGGGTTTGGCGTATTGCGCATTGATCGTGGCGGGCCAGAATTTTTAGGAAGTCATTTACAGGCTCCTACGACGCCATCTAGTGCAGGTGTTCCTGTCACAGGGCCACGTAAGGGGTTTCGTGCATCTAAAACTTATATATTGGTAAACTGTTCATCGTAGGCAGTTGTCTCAAAGGAATGTGTGCCATCACAAGTAACACCTGCCCTCTTTCGTTTTCTTTGTTGGAGCTGGTGGTGCATGGCGAATTTATATCGCTTCGACATTCCGGTGGTTGAACACTGGATGATACTGCAGCCGACATGACTTGACCTGATTGTTTACGAATGTTTGTCTCTTTCAGGAGGAATTGAAATAAGCTCGTCTGACGAAAAAAACCTGAAGAGAAGGTCGTGGCTTGGTCGAATAACTTCCTGATTCATTACCTAATCTATCGCTAACATACCAAGCTTGTAAAGCGTTTGGAGCAACTGAAGAACCGAGTGATGGAAAAAGAGGCAGTGGGCAGCGTATGCGAGGCGAAGAATCAAGGGCATCGAGTGGTTAAGTAACGCCTCGTGTCATATGGTGCAGTGAAGACGTTGGAAATGCCGATTTTCATGCTTCATCATCAGCCTGTCTACGCCCACTGCAGGGCAATGGGCGTAGGGAAACCTGATTTAGCTGCTAGTTCTTTCGTAAACGGACATGAGCTGTCATGGCTGAGTTGACATTTCTTTAAATGGTGGATTATAGACCAATCTGCACTGTAGTCTCCAAATCGGATGAATTATTTCTTCTCTGATTTTCCCCACGATTCATTGTTCTGGAACAATTGGGTGAGAGAAAATCGGAAAGCCTCACTAATTCTATTCTTTTTTGCTATTGCACGCGCTTTTCTTTCTCATCGGCTTCTACCATCTATGACTTCATCCTTACATCATCTTATGTAATGCTTATGATCAAAACAAAGTTGCTCATCGACACCTGCTTATCTGATTCTCTAAAAAATATCCCGATAATCCTAATTAAGTCTGCGCAGGGGACATGACAATCAATTTTAAGAAAAACAGACTTAACTTACTTTTAGATTTCCTTTCCCCTATTAACTTTCGACCTTCGTTTGGATAATTAATGTAGCTGCAATATTTACGGTAATTCCTTGATTTACAAAGAAAAAAAAGCAATGCCATTGTTGAAAGTGGTAACATCAAGCTTGCAGCGCGATAGCAGCAACTACTGCGGAAAGCATGCGGCGGCGGCATCCCGCTTCGGCGCCCTCACACGGGCAAGCAGCTCAACACTGTCCACATTTCTCTTCGTATTGCCGGCGTGTATGTCACGTGACAGAAGTTGGGGTACCGAGGCACGCGCGCCCGCCGGCTCGGTTCTTTCGCCGATCGAAGGAGAGGGGTGCGCGGGTAGGGGAGAACAAACTAACACTGCGCATGTTCGTTGCTATGACGACGCAACGTGGGAGGAGGAAGGGGAGGAAATTGACGTTGGCTGAGCTTCAAGGTCAACTCATGCAGAAGATAGTTTTCTATATTTGTATCGAGAGTAGAATCATCGCTCTAAATTGTGATGCTTCGAAGAAAACGACAATATATTTTTCAGGTAATCATTTTATGGGGAGCCGTAAATTTCTTACCTTCGTAAATAGTACTAATTCGATTCGAATCATTACGTGATAATAGCTCGGTTGCGTATCTGTTGAAGTTCGCGCTACTATTACATCGGGAAACAACATGTCGGAAGCGTTTATACCTTGAGCGCCTGTATTCAAAAGCGCATATACATTTTTTAAACAGAAGCTTTTTTTTTCTTGAAAAAGCTGCAAGAATAGAGATGTAGAATTGCTAAAAGTACTCAATAACGAATGCCGATAAACACAGTGAACGTAACCTGGAAAATCTGAAAGATGGACTAATTTTGTCGAAATAAGTCCAACATTGTTCATCGTGCGCATTTCGACGTCCTTAGCGACATTTCAATATCAGGGTTGCTGCTTTAGTGAAACGTTTTATTGTACATTTTCAGTCGCATTTTCTTTTCGTACGCACGACCCGCCACGGCGGTCTAGTGGTTACGGTGCTAGACTGCTGACTCGAAGGTCGTGGGATCGAATCCCGGCCGCGGCGACCGCATTTTCGGTGGAGGCGAAAATGCTTGATGCTAGTGTACTTCGATTTGCGTGCCCTCTAAAGAACCCCAGGTTGTCGGAGCCCTGCACTACGACGTTCTTCACAATGATATCGTGGTTTTGGGACGTAAAACCCCAACAATTATTATTTCATACGTACGCGGCTATGTTGCGGGTTTCCTTCAGTGTCATTGTTATGCGAGTATGCACATTCCAATCCTTCTGGCTCAAAAGAGAACCAGGCTTTTCGATTACATAGTAGCAGACAGCGTCGCTTCAGCGTGTGCCCACTCGTAAGCAAATTTTCACAGGAGAGCGTCCGCGATTTACTATTTTTAATTCTAGCTTGCACTTCTAGTTGCGCCCATGATCATTGCAATGAGAACTGCGATGACCATTCATCAGGGATAGTTCATTTACGTCACGTGAAAGCAGTGGTCTGTTTTCTTCGTAGCAATTTAAGATTGATGTATTCATTCTACCTCCTGAAAATACAATAAAAACACATCGAAGTGCATCGCAAAACATGGAAAGAAAGGCTAGGACCAGAGTTCACCAATGGAATCTGGCATTCGAAATTCTGGCAATCTGTCAATCTGGCATTCGAATTGTTCTGCGTTTCTGAATGGGGAGCTGAGCTGTATTTTCCGCGAGTGCTTCTCAGAAAGAAAAATATCAATCGACGCATAATGAGGCAAAAAAGCCCTTTCTTTGACCAATACTAGACACGATAATTCCATCAGCGAGGCCATCTCAATTAGCGTTCATAATGGCTGTTTGTAACATTCAAGAGGAAAGTTGGATGTGCGTGTAGTATGAAACGCTTCCGAGTCGAGCCGCGATATATTTAGCTTTATGTTTTTCTTAAGGTATTCATTTTTACTGATCATGTTACATCACGTTTCCTTTCACAAGACTTGTCATGCTTGCTTCCTGTACTCAGTATGACGTCAATGCCGCAAAACATTTGATATGGCTGACGTCGAGCCTCCCAGAAAACGCCAGCCTTATACGCGAGCACGCACGATAGCGAGGCCCACACTTTCTTGGAGGAAAAACAGTTTCTCCGATTGCCCGGCTGCACGATACTTTCAATGAATAGTTTACGCATGGAGACTACCATACCACTATCGGCCGCACCGAATGCATAGTTTGCTTTTCTTGTATGTGCGTTGGTGGATTACAATGGCGTGCATCGGGTATTCAAGGCACTCCTGGCGATCAAATGGCCGCAGTTGGGCAAAGTAGATGGCTCCGCCATCCGCTTTGGCTTCTCGTCTCTTGGAAATGTTAGCGTGTTCGCGCAGAAGAATCGGTGCCCGACATTGCTATCCTAGTGAAGACATCAGACTGATCGCCGCAGTTACGACAATACCTAAAGAATAGCATAATCGGGCGTGATAGAAAGTATCTTGTAATTCGTCAGCTGGACTGAGTATAGGAGCATGCAACGAAGGCACGCGATCCATGTTTCCTAGATGATTGATCGCGGAATGTGTTTTGTTCGCCCACCTATACAGCTGGTTTTCAATCGCTTGCGCCGACTCCTCCTTTCCTGATTTATTTAAGTGCCTTGTTTGAAGTCGCTGAAAAGTTGCTTGGCCTATTGTCAAATTTCTTCATAGGCTCTTGACCGAATAAAGATTGAGACGAGTATCGCAGAAGAGCAGCAGCAAAACTGTGCACGCCGTCATACCTGATACCTCCATTAGGAAGCTTTCAGATATATCTCTCGATTCCTCTGAAATAATTTGCATATTTCTCACCCCTCCTATATCGCGCATATTTGACCGAGAAAAAACCACCGATGAACAGCGAAATATCATCATTAAAAATCGTGCCAACTTGCAGGTACAATATTCACCAGTAGAAAACAGCGCGTTACAACGACGACAAAAAAAAACCAAACAGACTAGCCGCTGACTACAACAACTGCGTTTATTTTTGCTGTACAAATATATGCAATCTGGAAAGAGGAAACACCGAAGGAGAGGATATTTTCCTGACACATGAGCACATGCCCTCATTTTCAACTGGCTTGACAGGCTTCCCTGCGGAGATATTTAATTCTCTTTGTCTATTCGTGTGATAGATGGGGAGTTGCATACATGCATAACCCGAAGCATGGATGGCATAATGCTTCTTATATCTCGCAGGCGCGGTTGCCTCGGTAGCGGCGCACAATGTGCGTCTGCTGGAGGTTTGGGGCGCAACCACATTCAGCACAATGTGTTGCAAAATTGCTACCTGTTTTATTTGTAATGTTCGTAGAATGTTTCCGCAAGCGATCGCTTCATAGTAATAAACAGCGCGAAAACTATGGCACAAAGGAAAGAACAACACGGGACGAACGCTGACTGCCAACTGAAACATTTATTACGCATAACCATGCTTAAGTAACAGAGCTGAATACCACGTGCGCCAGAGGGTGCGGTTAGAAAAACAGAATAAAACTAGTTATAAAGAACAGCAAGACGATAACTATCTTCGTATGCTCACATAATCCAGCTCTTTGTCAAGTAAGGCAATCGAGGCCTTAGCGACGCATGTATCTGGAAGAGCACTCATGCGGGCAGCCTCCACAAGTTCCCGCTGTTCTGCCCTCCCTAACGGTACAAAATGGTGTTGTTTCCAAACAAATATGTGCTCTGTCAGATGCATGCGTCGCTGTGGCCTCGATAGCCTTACTTGACAAAGAGCTGGACTACCCGAGCATACGAAGATGGTTGTCGTCTTGCTGTTTTTTAATAACTTGTTTTATATTGTTTTGCTAACCGGACCCTCTGGTGCACGTGATATGCATCTGATACTTCTGTTTGCACGTTTGCACCTCCCCCCCCCCCCAAAAAAAAGAGCAGAAGGAGATTCATGCAAAAACTCCGGCCGTTTATATTCCGCAGACACCTTGCCAATAGATAAATTACAATCGCTTCTGGAACAAAATGCGCACACGCGCGAAAGAAAAAATACCAGCGCGAATTTCCTTTTACTCTTGTGAGCAGAGTGTGGCCTTTGGTAGCAGTAAGCGAAGATGCTACGAGCAGCCACCGCACTCAAGCTGTTCCGGTAGCTCAGTGAACAGCCCACTTCCTACTGCATAAGTGAAAGGAGCTCGCTTTCTTTTCACCCGCTAAGTGCGGCCAAAATGCGCTGCGGGGTCGCCACCATCCGCTGTTCCGCGGCGCCTCGCGCCAAAATGATGGATGACAGCGTCGTTCTGTGGTAGCGCATATACTGCCGTCATAACTACATGAACTTTTTTGTATGCCCATCGACCTTCCATGCACTTACGTCCATTGGTGGTATGGCTTTAAGGTTTTATACAATGCACGCCGTAAGAAAATGCGGAAGCGCTTATATTCTTATGCTTCCGCGTATTCCATTGCACGCAGTTGGTTTAGCTTTTTGCAACGCAGTTTGTAAGAAATACCCGTTATTCCCTTGTAAAAGGATAGCTAAGGTGTGTTGATTAATTACTATTTGGAATATAGAGTAACATATTTACTTATCATGTATTACGCATGGCGTTTAGTTCGCAAAAGTCACGAAAGAAAGAAAAAGCGCCGAAAACGAAAATAATTCAGAAAATACACTGCCCTCATCCTCAGGAACGTGACATGCCAGAAATGTTGATAACAGACAATTTCAGCCAATCCTGACGCCGGCCAAATTATTACAGAACTGGGCCAACCCATGTCAAATAATGCTTACGAACGCGAAGCGTTGTGAATTCGCGCCGCGTTACACGGCTGACATACCGCAGCGCGACAACCACAATGTTATTTTGCGGGTATACGACAACGCCTCACCATGCTCCTAGTGTATGCAATGTTATGAAAAAGTGATCTTTAAAACGTCGTCAAAGCACCGACAAGTGTTGGATGAGTTCACATATAACAAGACCGACAGAAAATATTTCATGCACTGAGACAAACCTTTGCTTTCATGTAACCTGATTCTTCCTTTACAACATTACACATTTCAAATTCTAATGGCGACAGTTATAGCACACAGGTTACTAAAGAAATACAAACGTCCACATCTTTGACATGTTAGCGCTCGGATTTCTTCCGCCTGCGTTGTGGTTAGTGCTCGCATATAGTCAAGAATTTCCAACTGATCGGTATAGCAAAAGGAGGGGTGCGGGTAGGGCTGTCTAAACATATCATTTCTCTTTATGTAATTGGTAGGCCTATTGAATTGCGAGAATAAGAATAGCAACCATTGAGTTGCAAGCATGTGCTGAAAGCCGTGGATGCTGCTGAAGTGACCTGAAGCTTGTGTTCGTAGCTAAAAAATTAAGTTTGAACGACAACCATTCTACAACAGCCACCGCAGACAGGCCTTCGTTCATGCAGCGCTTTATTTCCATATATGGTGCTGGTTGACATTCTCGCCGTACATCCTAGTGATGACGTCATCGGTGACCGCACGACGGCGCGCACTGCTGTGGCGCCGCGGGTGGCCGCCGCGGAAACAGTAATCTCGCCACATTTGTTCCCTCTTCCTCGCGCTCTCCTTTATATCGCCGTCTTTCATCCTCCGCTGCGCTCCGCGCTCGCTCTGCCGGTTACGACGACGCCGACACCCACTCAACGCAGGAACGGGCGCCTAAGTGTTGCGCTGTAAAATTTGTTTGTTATGGGCGATCTTGTGCCCGGAAAACTAGGGGGAAAGTCTAAGAGTCCACTAGAGCGTTCCACATACAAAGTGTCCCTTCGACCTACGCATTTCTTCTTCTTCCAAGCATCCCAGATCAACCCCAAGGAGGTTAAATTTTTTTTTAAACCTCCCTGATCAACCCACTTTTTCGTACCAGCGCGGGAAAGGCATGCGTTGCGTCGTCACAAGAAGCGCGAGCAGGCACGAGGCATGCAGACGCTAACACAAGGCCTCGCTGCGCTCCGCGATCACTCTCTTTCGTCCTCGTTCGCTCTATCGCTTACGGGCGCTTGAGAGCTGCGCTCTAAAACAGGAGTACATTTTCTTGCTTATGGAGCATGCAGCGGAAGCATGCTCACTCGCTGCTTCTCTGAACTACACGGCAGGCTACACGTGTAGCTCAATCAACTCGCATCGCAATTTGGCGTCACCCCGACCACGGGGGTGGCGTTCACTCCGTCGACAAATTTTCGCTTCAGTTGTCCCCGCAAATGTTATCGCAATCAGGGTTGCCAGGCCAAAGCGATTGTAGCAAAAAATGGAAAGTCCTAGCCAAGGAATAACCAAGTTATGCCAAGGGAATTAAAACTGCCCAAAACTAGCCACACGCGCGTGACAACTGCGACATTCTTATTTACATCAATAAATTCAACAGCCTTTTGGTGAAAATGCCAATGAATACAACGTGAACACTAGGGAATCTGAATTATGGATATTCGTCAATAAATTGTTACTTTAGCAACTGTTTCGTGCAGGATAACAAAGTTTCTTGCCCTGTCCCTAAAACGAAACTGTCTTAGCGTGTCTTGCGTGAATTTCTTTAAAAGACTACAAGAAACGGCCTTGTGGCGACAATAAGAATGAGTACTGTACTAATTGTGCTGGAAATCACAGCTGCTAAAATTTAAGCACAGATTGTCGTCAGTTTCGCAAGCATTTCTTGGGTGATGATGGTGTCCGAGCACTTAATATTCCTCAGTCGCCGTCCGAACTTGACCGTAAGAAATTACAAAAGCAGTTCGTAGGATGGGGATATCCGACTTCGAATGCCAATGAGTGAAGAGCACCTTGGATTCGGAGCGCTTCCGATTGTTGTGTTTACTGCCAATTATGGTTTATAGTCGCATTCAGCAATAGGAGGTCTACAAAATGAGCTCCCAAGCAAGAGTCCTCGAGTATTGAAAAACATTGCCTTTTGTGTAAGTCAAATGCCAAATTCAATTATGGAAGCTGGAAAGATGCCTAGGATGCCGTGCTTCGTTGGCGCATACACGAAAGCCAACGGCTTAGACGGCACCAATATTGACAATTTTCTCAATTTGGCTCAAATCGAGAGAACAAGACACACTTGACTATCACGCAATTCGATTCGCAGCTGCAGTTCAGGTGTTATGTTTGCGTTAACTTTGGAAATCATTATCGGGGGATATCAAAGCAGGAATTATTCACGTTCCACAGTCGCAGTGCCATCTTTATCCGTAGAACCGCCACCAGGAGACCATCATACTTTTCCTAAGGCCACTTTTCGTCAAATCTGTCAATAAGAAAACTCACTGGGCTTCTGCACTTGAGATCAACAGGAGAATGCTGAACTGCTCTCTCTGCAAGATGCGCCATATGGCTTCTGCCGGATATTTTTTTTGTACTTTCTTATCTACGTCCAAACATCTACGACTGGTTTCACGTACTTATAGCTTCCACTTGTAGATCCCGCAACTCCCGTTCCAGCTGAAGCTGACAACATGCAAACTTTTGTGTCATTGTTTGAAATGAAAGCGCCCGCGTATTATTCCCGATGCCGATGGACATGCTTGAAAAGGTTCGAAGTGGCGTGGTTGTAGGGCGGAGGTTCAAATATTTGCTAAACTTGCTGCATTTTATGAGCTACACCCATTCCAATCCATATTTTACAACAACCAAGCTATATCAAAAGTAGCCAAGAAGTAGCCAAGTAGCCAAGCCACATATTTGCTGCAAAAGTAGCCAATTTGGCGAAAATTAACACACCTAGCAACCTTGATTCGCAATAAATGGCTTTATTATGTTTATCTGCCTGTGATGGCTTCCAGCAATGTACGAAACTATTATTTCAAGCAATAACTGACTGAGATTATTATTGACACAGTTACGTTGCCACAGCAGCTCCAATAATGATTTCCACGTTCAGCCTTTTCCAGTGCGTCGAACAAAGCGTGATTTTAACTGTGGTTAGATAAGGAAATAAATTTGAAGCCAGCAACAACGAAATAGATCAGTACCATAAAATGTAAACTTGGTAATCCTTTAAAAAGTTTACCTTGCTAATAAAATAAGAGCATCAGGAATCGCCACCTGCTTAGAAACAGAAGTTTAATAGCTCATGAGAATGTGGTAAAACAGGAAGGTACTACTAATTATCTTCTGAAGAACTTTCCATTTGGTTCATCCCTCAGCATTCACTACAAAAGTATGGGACTGCTCTGACGAAGTTATTTGAGATTAGACTGATTGCCGACGAAATGCAGTTGCAGAAACAACGTAATAGCAGCAAATGTTGACACAACGTTGCCGCCGCATTGAGAACGTTCCTTCAATGTTGTGGAACATTGTGTGCTACTAGGATATTTGTATGGTGCAGAAAAATACAATGAACTGTCAGCCTGAACACTATGAGAATTTAATAGAATTTTCTTGAACTTGGCTTGATAGCTCTCTTATTATGTCCAAATACGTTGGGTAAGTGGAGAGGAATTCATGTGCGTGGGGTAGAAAAGGCAACGAAGTACTTAGTGCATGTGCGTTCAGATCGGCAATGAAAACCACTTTCTAATTAAAAATCATATATAGATCCCTAATCGTAAAATTGTTTTGTGCAGCGCCTCTGAAAAGCGTGCACCTTATCGCAAAAACTAAGCAGTGTCTCCCCCTATGCGACAACATTTCAGCATTGTCTAGCCACATAAGTAGAAATTTGTTTAAATCTGTGGAACTATGCACATGGAAAAACCACCCCGTCAAATGAAGTTTTCTACCACAACGTTGTCCCAATAACAAGCTGTCTTCTAAGACGGTGCACTATTTTCTGCTTTGTAAGTAACGTGATTCGATCCACATAATAATCTGGCTTTCGTTCTCTTAGCGACAGTTTCGCACTTTTGCGACGTTGTGTTAGGGTTATGAAGAAAGGCTATTGTATTAATCAGCATTCGTGTGAAGCTATCACGTGCGTAGTTTCTACTTTCCAGTTTTTTTTTGTTTAAACGAAGTGCCATGGTGCACTGGTTCCCGGGTGGACAAACGCGCAAGAAACGCTCTTTCCAACGTATGCCGTTGTAGTTCGCCAATCACTCGGCATTACGTAGGAACGTGCCTTGCGTTGGTTTCGCCTCTGAGCACTCACGCTTCCACGGCGAAATTCGGCTCCGCACGTCCGCTTCCGGCGAATGTGTTCTGTCCTCTTTTTTACAACCTTTCTCTTTCTCACCACGGCTAGCATGCTCGCGTTTATGGATCACGTACGAGGATGTTCGGTGAACAGAGCCTTGTTGTACGAGCACCTAGTTATCCTTCCAAAATCAGGATACGCGAAGGAACTCTTAGCAATGGCGGCATCATTTAGTAAGGAGTGCATACAAAAAATACAGCCCTTTCAAACAATGTAATTCGCAGGCGATATGCGCGTTGTGGGAAAGCATTGGCTGGAGTGCTAACATAAGTGTCTGAGCTCATATTTTTTCTCAACAGTTAGCGCTCTGTGTGTCCCGTATCTCATAACAAGGGTGAACACAGGCGCTTTTTTAATCACGAAGGAAACGCACAAACCAATCCAGGAACAGGAAAAAAACCTTCATGAATGCTTTAAAGCAGTCCTTTGGCGAAGTAACTTATGCGTTACATAATGATGATTTATAATAGTGGGCCATAGGTTGGTCGCTGCATCAACTGACGAAGCAATGCGCCAATAGTCGTATCGCGTGAAGCAGAGGCAGCGATGAGCTGGCGGTATGAATACGTACCTCGACCAGTGGCAAATTGAAACTCATCAAGCATCTCAAAGCGCTAGCCTTAGCACGGCTAATTCGTTACGGTGTTTTATCAGACACACAGACACGTCAATGTGTTTATGGCGTAATGGATAGATAAGGAAAGGGTAAAGTATGAGCCGCAGTCCTATGATGGCCCGGAACGTTCACGCCACTTGGCTGCATAAAGAAGTCAGAGTTTCGCCGCAATGGCGAAGCAATGAATGCGATGAGCAACAAATAAGTATGCGACACGAAGAACGGCAAGCAGCTCGATACTCGCAAAGCGCATCTCGAGCGCTAAGGACTGACGAAAAGACCACGCATAGAACGACTGCGAACTACCAATGGTCACAGTTCGACACTTGCAGCGCGCTGCTAAAACACAAGGAAGGACGCTCGAAAAGAACTCACAAGTTCACACAGGACGAGCGCGAACTAGCAACTGTTACGGTTGTTACTTCTTCGTGTTTGAGCAGCGCGCTACAACCCAATGCTCTTACACTTTTTTTCTTTAAAACTGCGGTGCGTGGAGTGGCACGCATGTTTTCCAAGGGTCGCTGCTCGTCGCCTGCGTGCCGCAGATGCGGCGACGACGAAACGCTGGAGGATTAATTTGCGCCTGCCCTGGCCTGGCCGCTGAACGATGCTTGATGGCACGCCGCTAGCCTGCTCAGTCTCCCTGCGACAACGGTGGAGGACTTCCTTTTTCCCGCACGGTCGAAGCTACAAGCCCAGCGAGCCATCCTCGAGTTTGCAGCTTCTGCGGACCTTGCCGCCTTGTAGGCGAGCGCTCTAGCTTCGTGCTACCACCTTCGTTGACAAGACGCCCTTGTCACGCTACTTAGTCCTTTCTACCTTCCTTTCTTCTATCATCTTCCGCTTCCCCATCCCTGAGGGCGCTAAGCCGTGCCCCCACGACGGGAGGCAGAAAATAGCGTCCCTTTTCATTTCTTCTTTCACCAACCACTCTCTCTCTCGGCGTCTCCTGCCACGCGGTGGCGTTTGACACATTGTTTACTCGGCGTTCCACATCGTCAGTCGGTACAGAATGGCCCACTTTTAGTGGGCGTCTCAAGGGCAGCTTCAAACTGAAGGAAAATGTAGGAGCGCTGCTTAAAGCACGCCCTTCAGGCAATCTCGCGGGTGATGCTGCACACACTGAAGAACCTCCGAGCATTGCGTGCCGTTAGCGTTAAATGGTGCACATAAACAACTCGCCGTTGTTATGCCAAACAGCCGGTGGCGCGTGGCCGAGTTGTTTAAAGCAGCGCTCTGCGGAGCGAGGGCTCTTAGGTTCGAATCCCGGTATAGCGCTTCGGAAATTTTTTGTCTTCTGATTTATTTTTCTTTGCGGCTTTTGTTCATATGTACATGCATATGCTTATCCTGCACATGATGGTGACGGCGACGGCAAAGACCAGCTGAGAGTGTCTATATAATTGCTATCGCAATAAAAGTGATGATCACGTACACCTCTACAGTAACCAGTGTCCCTGCCTGTGTCTGTACTGCAGCTGATACTGTGCTTTGTGCCCAATGATACTGTACTAGAGTGATACTTTGTAGTGCAGTGATACTGTGCCCTATACCTCCCATGGGACGCGCTCTCGCATGCTGATACGCTTCGGCAGCGCCGCTTCAACCCCATGCGGATGCCGGGTTTCCAACTAGAAATAACTCACAAAGAACATTTTTTCATGGAGGCACTGGTGAGGTCAGGAAATAGACCGAATGGGCGCGAAAACGAGAGGATGAAGGTGGCCGTGGAAGCTGTCTTTTCCCACTTCTCGCATGCAAGCGGAATTTGTTCGCACTCTCTTGGAGGTCCGCTGGCCGCTTGGGCGACGCAACCATTCGTTAAATTTAGTTAATTATTTTTATTTTGTTTGTGTGTTGTGAAGTGGACAAACTAAAGCTGACCGATTTCGCAATAAGACAAAACTCGATCAACACAAGTAAAATTTTAATCTTTTTTTTCTTAATCAGAGGTTTCGCACTAAAAAACAGAGACATATACATAATGTGAAAGTGTCAACCAGCAAAAACAGTTTTAATTCACAACTGAAATATGCACACAATGAGCAAGCATTGAACCCAGAATATCAGAACCAATGCGAAAATTATTGAGAATCATGAGCAGCCCACTCCGTAATTGGCGCAATCACGTGGCTATGACGGCGCCATATGACGGCGCACTTACAGAATTTAAGAACCAAATGAGAAAAAATCCAAGGGAAGACGAATGCTTGAAGGGAGGCTTGAAGCGATAAGAAATCATTGAACAGGGAATTACACTGGAGAAAATATTCGGCAAGTTGACTTGCCTTTGTCAAGGCAGCAGTATTGCCTTGACGAAGAACAGTCAACTTGTCAAAACGTTGGCTCTATCCACATTCCATGTTCACGATTCCTCAAAGCATCAGTGAGTTCATAACATGTATTTCAGTGACAATATTAGAAGTAGAGACCCACAAATTTTCAAAATGGCTACATGGATTCCCATGAACGGAACTAAAAAATAGTTGTATCACATCATTTTAACTACACGCCAACAGTACATGGGTAACAAACTGTGTAGCGGAACCAACTCGCATTCAAGCCTTTCATTAAACGAGCTTTGTGACGTGTAGACCTAAGTAATAAACGTCACATATAATGGCTATGGGCTCCCCTGCCAGAGGTCATCGGTTCCGGTGGAATCTTCAGTTTTAAAACGTGTCTTTAATGCGAACGTCCTTATGTAGGGCTTTAAAGTGACGTTTTAGTTTCTTAGAAAAGGTGTGTTTTTATCTTTACCGTCATAGCAATGTAGATATTAAGAATGGTGGTGCTGAAATAAATACGGCTATATCTAGTTCTATTGCAAACCTGTCGCTTTTTTCTTCCTTCAAACTGAAAATGACACGCTTGGAATAATAATTCTTGGTTTTTTCTTCGAAACTATGTCTTCAGCGGTTTTCCTTGCGCGAAAGCTTGCAACTTATAAATAAACCAATATTTTTTAACGAAACATTGCAGGCTCCTTCCTTGATTGAGGATAATTGAAAAGCATTAATAAATTTGACATTATAGTACTTTAATCGAAATGCGATGACCTGGCAAGAGGCAAGTTTGAAATTCTTGGAGTGTGTGATACTTAATGTTATTGATAGCGCGAATGTCCAACACCATTTCAGAACCTATGTATGTATATACAGTGCCGCCAAGTCATTTTTTTCTTCAGTGTGGCAGGATCGTCAGCTATTTTAATTAGTTCTAATTTTTCTACATAACACATCTGAAGTGTGTTTGCATACTGCCGTTCCAAAGGCAGGCGAAGCAGTCAACTTAAGTTACAAACGCAGATCATCAGTACGAAAAGGGAAGCAGAGAGAGGGCTAGCAGCTGTCTACGGAGCGTAAAACGCGCTCAGTCAGAAGAAGGAACTCCAGGAATCCCACCCCGGCCCTTCGCATGCGGCGCCTGACATCCACCAGCTATACCTCCCCTGCATAGTGCACTCTCCTGGAAATTCCTGAGTGGTCAGTAAAATTGTCCCGACCATGTCGTCCTTTCTCACGCACGCCCAAGCATCTACGCGGAGGGCTCAGCCATTTCGCTCCTGTCGGTGAATGGGAGGGCAAAGCGTATCGCGAATGTTCTGTGCACAGGCTGCGAAACTGCACAGCAGACGTTTTCGTGGTGCCTGACTTCGCGCCCTCGTGTCAGATCACCGTTGTGGTGGCACGCACGAGAGCGGTGCACACTACTCTGTATCAGGACGCATAATTATTTGTAATATAGGCGTGCACATGCCTTACCACCCTAATGTATACAACGCACCGGGCCACGTTGCCGATATCATGTGATTATCAACTAGTGATGAATAAAGTTGGCTAAATAATGAATAACTTAAGCTAGTCGTGGCGAATGTTGCTTAAGGCGCTTGTCTGCTGACCGGAAAGGTGCGGCTTCGATCCAGGCCGTGGTGGTCGCATTTTCGATGGAGGACACATATTTGAGGTCCAAGTAGTGTGCGATGTCATCGCGTGTTCAAAAAAAAAAAAACTCACAGGGTCCTCATGCATTCTCTTAAGACGACTCGAAGGCGAAAGCAGTGTTCTTTTTTTTTCCGCAGATGATGTACTGATCCTCCCCCGCCCCATCCCAAGTTTTCTCCTCCTAACGTGGTTTTGCATTGCTCTCCACGATCAAATGCATTGCAAGCTTTCTGCACCTCATCTGGTTTGGAACCACCTCCGTGATCGGTACCACCTTTGACCAAGCGGCGACGTCGTCTGATGACGTCATGAATGTGGACGATCTGTGACATCATGGTGACGTCATCACGTGATTATTTTTGCATCGCTCGTGCGGACGCCGCCGACGCCAGCGGTCAATTTTCGCTTATGATGAGCATATAAGGCTTTCGCCTGAATAACCGCAGGTGGCCGAAGTTATCCGGAGCCTTTGACTTCGGCGTGTCTAATATTCTGAGTCGCTTTTGACCGTTAACCCCTGTAAGAAAACCAAAAGCCTATGGTTCCTATTGTTTGTAAAATGACGGCTAATGTCGGCTAGTGATGGCTGAAGGATGGTAACTATTAGCCAATGTTGGGTAAGATAGGCTATCTGCTGTTGTAACAACACAATCTCCATTGAATCACAATATAGTGATGCTCTTCGACTTTATACCTTTTCTTGGAATTTTAATTGAGCATAAAAATTGGCCCACCATTGATGTTGTCTGTCCCCGACGTGTTCCTTGTGTGGAGGATGTGCACGAAATAATGACCAGATTTCCACGCCCCATAAGCGTTTTTTCACGTTTTCGGGACTAGTATAAGAGTCATTTCAGTGCTTTTACATACACATGTGTAGAACATGATAAATGTACTGTCAGAACATACATGTGTCCTTCTTTTCCATATTTTGCATTCTTTTTTTGTGCTTTGAGCTACGTATCGCGTGGCGAAAGGGGCAGACGGCACCTGTGAAGGCACCAGCATTCCTCTACACCATATAAAGTGTTCGTACATACAGGCGCGTAACAATTTCAGTCATGTCGGTTTCACTGTTTATAATTAATCAAGTGTTCTCAGCTCGGCTTCATCATCCGTCCATAATTTCGAATAGCTTCTATTCCAAAAAATATCGTTGCGTTGCAAGTCTCAATAATGCTCCAAGGTGAGTAAAGATATATGAACTAGATGCCCGAATAGTGAAATTTAGACCCGAATCGAATACAACTCGAATAATGATCATACCCAGTCAAATACGAATATGAATCGAAAATTGTTCGAATAGTTTTCGAGTAGTAAGGCATCTATTGTCAAGAATGGCCAACAACACAACCATTTATTTCAAACAAACATTCACAAACGTTAACCCGGTTAGATTATTCTTACGTTTAACCAACAATATATTCCACAATTATTATTACAAATTACCGCGTGAGGTAAGCTCCCATACAGCAGTGACCATAGAGCCTTCGAGGTATTTTTTCACTGTAGGATGAATACAGCAGTTGCTCCAGCATTCGAGGTGGTGCTTCGTCAACAGGTTTTAGATAACCCTAAGACGTAAAAGTTAAATACTGCTTCATAAATGAAGATCATGAATCTCGTGCTAATGATTGTACAGTGAGGACACAGTCGCTTCGGGGACACTGTGGTTTAAGGCAAAATTCCTTCATCCGGTTATGAGTAAGGCTTCCATAGTCCCGTAAAAGTTTGAACTGCATGCATGTTGGCAATTCACTAGTTAAAAGAAGAGAACGATCCTTTGCTCTTCCAACGTTTTGTTCGTTTGACGTTTTCTCGTCGGTGCTGATTATTCGCAAACTATTCGAAAAATATTCGATATATGGGACTTGCACTATTCGCTTCGAGTACCGAATCGAATAGAACGCTATGCGATTCGTTATTCGGAATTTTCGAGTATTCGCGCACCCCTAATATTAGCAACTTAGAACAGGGAATAGTATGTCCGTCAGTTTCAGACTTTCAGCAGAATGAAACCATCAACATTGTTCCTGTTCACCTTCAATTTTTTATTTGTGTCTAGATGCGTCAAAATATAGAAGACAGGACAGCGCCCATTCTGCAGTCTTACTTCCTTCTCCTTGCTCTAATAGTACAGTCTTGTTGGAAGTGATATCGTTGCTTAAGCCTATAAAATTTTGGCACCTATTAAATATTGCAAATGGTTGCCAGCTGACGCTTCCTTCGAAATAATTGGACCACTTCTAAAACATGTTCTTAAAATTTCAACGACCTCTCGTCGAAACCAACACAGAAGGAACTATGTTTTCTTTTTATTTCCTAGGTACCTATATATTTTGTAACATATTTCTATTTCTCGGAATCCTGATTCATCAAGAATAGTAGAAGGTAGCGTAGAAGTGATGCAGAAGTTTTCTTTCGACGTGCATGTCTAGTTTTTTTTTTTCTTTTTTTTTTTTCTAGCATGCATCTTCAAAGTCTGCGTCGAACCGCAGCGAAGGTTGAGAGCTCAATCAGCGACGAGGCCAGTCGTAACGCCTGTTTGAGCCTACCTCACCGGTTTTCAGTAAAGCGATTTTTCTGCACCCCATAATGGCTGCCTTTGAACATCTAGAAGTAAATGGCGAAAAAAGAACGCTAAACGTGCGCCTACATCGTAAAGCCAAGGAAAGAGAGTTTCGCTCGCATGTGCACTTTTCAAACCCAGAGTGTCCTATTGGCTTTCTGTACGTAAAAAATGTGTAGTTAAAAAGAAAAAAGGGCATGAACAGAGGCATATCTATCTATCTATCTATCTATCTATCTATCTATCTATCTATCTATCTATCTATCTATCTATCTATCTATCTATCTATCTATCTATCTATCTATCTATCTATCTATCTATCTATCTATCTATCTATCTATCTATCTAGCCGCCTGCGTCTGGTGGGTGCTCTCGTAATCGCCTCAAACTTGGTGTAGACCAAAGTTGTCATGGGATGGTAAGATGATTTGACGAAAATGACTGTCTGGTCATGACATGAATAACGTAAAAATCCTGTCGCGTACGCCGCCAAACACTTTCGTGCCGTCACGTGGGGCACATACCCGTATACCACGGGCCGCTGTATATGAGTATGCGCCACAGATGGTTGACAGTTTATATCTACCCAGGAGCGGCGAGAAAAGACATGGTAGTTCAAATGAAAGATCATTAAGAAAAACACACTTTGGCAGTGTTGAGCCGACGAATGCCAAGAACCAAGATTGGTATCCCAGCAGGAACCTGACCCAAGCATTCTGCGTGGCAGTCAGGCAATCTACCACGAGCCATGCCTGGTCGAGAAAGTGCTTTGTAAAAACATCCTATGCAGGCGTAATGGCGGTGCAACGTCAGTTGTGGTTCTGATGCTGGCTATCTAATTTTATAACAATGCATGAAACACTACATATATATCCTACGATACAGGCGTCATGTCAGGTTCTCGTCTGTGGTTCCAGTGTTGGCTCCGCTATTAAAGCAGTGTATAATCATTATATTGTATTATTATGATTCAGTATTATGTCCAAGCGTCGTTCGACCCCGGAGGATTACGCTAACAAAAGTTACGTATGATATTCACATCATCGCAGCCTACTTAGTTTCGACAATACTGACGTATGTGCTCTAAAGTGAGTGCTGACGTTACGTCAGTGCATAAGTTACTCTTTAAACGCCAGTGTAGTCGACGTAGCTGGTAAAACCACAATTTGCACTCAAAACTACAACGTTTACAAAAATACGTCGATCCACCTAGTAACGCTTCGATCAAAGAAAAAAAATGCAGCATAGACAACTACTCTCTCATTACTTCGCATGAGACCGATTCCCACACGGTGTGAGATCTGCCGAATTTTTAATGTTTGTGTGCTTTCTATTCATCCTCAAGCCTTCCAAAGAATCTAGACGATGTGTAAGGCATCTCGAAGCTTCATATTTATATGATGCATAGAAACGTCAAGCGTGCTTCAGTTTGATGTTCGTTGGCGGAGTCGGAAGGCCGGACTTTGGAATTCCGAACAAACCGAGATTTTGTTGCCGAAAGCGTTCTTTTTAAAAAAATTGGGGGTGTGCCGTTTTCTCAATTGGTCATTAAACACCCAATATAAACCCGCCGCCACGTTTATACAGATGGGTCTGCCATAGGTGGATCTGCTGTAGGTGCGCGGATACCGTCGGCGAATGTCACCATCGCAGCCACTCTCAGTCAACGTACTTCCGCCGCCGCCGCTGAGCTGGCTGCACTGCGGAGGGCGCTTGCATATATCACAAATCAGAGACCCGGCTCTTGGGTGATATTCTCCGACTCACGAGCCCTCACTGCAGTCCATGGAATCGCCACGTACGCAAGATCAAGTAAGCCTGGACATCAGGCGCCTTGGCAATAATGCTCAGGAACTACACCACGGCGTAATACTGCAGTGGCTACCAGCTCACAGCGGCATGGAAGGCAATGTTCGTGTTGACTCCGCTGCTAGAGCTGTACATGACACGGCATCTGAGAAAATCGACATTCTTTTTTCAAGAAAAGATGCAGCGACTTTGGTATCTGCGTACACGCGGTATCTGCAGCGAACAATATGGTGCGATGCAAATGACCAGTACGGGCCGCTGCATAGAAGAGGCCCGACGTTTAGCTTTTATGTGCCACTGGGACTAACAGGCAAGATTAACGTGCATTCACGGGCTGAGACTCGACGTTGCCTATAAGAAATACTCAAGCACAAGATCTGGCAGTCGGACTGATCCACGTGCACCACTTGTTTATGCTCGGCAAGACCTAAACCACGTACTCTGCGTACTGTTCCCATTACGACGCTGAACGACAGATTCTGAAGGCAGCACTTTATTTGCAACGTGGCTCGAGCTTGGAGCTGCGGCAGCTGCTCGCTCCGTGGCAAGACGGCGATTGTGCGATGTGCAACACAAAAGCGCTGTTGGTGTTATGAGGAACACTCCACTTAACCAAAGTTTGTGCATGACTATTTTGTGCATATATGTGCGTTTGTGACCGTACCTACTATTTGTGTGCGAATGAGCATTTCATGGACAAACGAACGAGCAACTTATTTCGTTGTGGTCGAAGATGTCGTTGTTCAGTAATAGTATATTACTGAACAGCGCTCCCACAGGGCACTGGGAATATTTATTCGGTGGCTATTATTATTAGGTAATAATAATAGCCACCGAATAAAAGATTCCAAGTGCCCCTGTGGGAGCGTTGCAGAGATGTGCTCACCTGACAACACTTCGTCCTTTGCAGTCCGGGCAAGAAAAAGTATGCGGAACTCCTATGTATTCATCTAGAAAACGACGTCCTACCTTTGCAGTGCGAGCCACCCCACGGCGGGAAAGCACTTCATGATTTCTGGGCGTATAATATCTGACTTCTAATAACGCTGTAGCTTGTGTATACAGGCAATAATAAATAAATCCTATATTTAACGGTAAAATGAAGAATCGCGAGGTAGTGCAATTAATAAGAAGGCGTGGGTCCAAGCCTTCCTTTACTCATATAAGTAATATAAACCATATAAAGTAATGACTTCATCTCGAATTTTATAACCAGAAAAAAATTGTCTTGAGACCTTTTCGCGATCTATTACCAAGGAGCTGACAACGATGCCCTGGAAAATATAAAGCAATAGCAACCATTTTATTCAATGGTGTAAGATATCGGAATTTTTGTTTATATTCGTCAGAATATCTGCATACGTGAAGGTAGCTTTTTTTATTACGTTTTGATTTTTCGCTCGCAATTTCGAATTAGCATCCTGGGACTAAATAAAAAGAAATGCCAATATCCTAGCTTCTACGTTTGCATGCGATTTCTGTCACACATTTCTCTAGGGTTGCTCTGTATGATTTGTTGGTGAGGAATTTATAACGATTTTTTCCATAAAATGCTGCCAAATTTCGCCGGACAATATGGGTGCCAGCTCTGAAGTGCGTTATCTTTGGACTTTTAACACAGCTTGATGCAATTTTTTACCTTTGATGCTATTGATGCACCGGCCAGATTATAAAGATCTATGTCAATGTAAACTAAACTTCAATTAGGGCATGTATTCGCAGTCATAATATTGTTGTTGAGGAAATATCTATGGGTTGGCTAAAAAAGGCAAAGTTGTAAAGTTCACACATACGGCAGACCAGAACGGCGCTGATGAATAGAAAGTCTGTGTCGTTCTGGTCTGCCGTCTTTATGAACATGGCAGCCCAGCCTTCTTAACACCGGAACTGTTTATGACAGCCGTTGGTAGTAATCTGCGGACAGAAAACAATCACCGTCCTGAACCAGCACTCGCTATGTTCGTCATCTTCATCATCTTCTGCTTCGCTCCCAGAACACGTGCGCCGAGTTATTCTATTCCGGAGCGCGATAAAACAACTCTTATGGATGAGAGAACGAATATAGAGAAAGAGAACGAAAGAGATAGAAAAAAGGGGAAAGACATAAATTTCTCAAAAAAAATCTTTTTCACGTGGCGGGATTCGAAACCGCGTAGCCACGACACGAAGGCGAGCGTCGTAACCCCTCGGCGATCCAGGCACGCTAGCAAAGCGTAAGATAGTGTTGTACAGTATAGTATACGAAGGGGTGGGAAAGTCAAGTGTGAGTGAGGAGGAGGGAAACGAGGAGGAGAGAGTAAAGCACACCATACCAAAAATGAAGAGAGAACGAGATAGAAATAAACAGGAAGATGAGAGAGACAGAAAGGGAAGAACGAGAACGAAAGATAGAAGCAGCGCAAAATAGAGAGAAATGTATAGATAGACAAACAAAATAGAAATAAACAGAGACAAAGTAGACATAGAAAAAAGTAGAGACAAGAGATAAAAAGGAAACAAATGAAAGAAAGAGCACAATAACGAAAAAGTAAGAAGGCCGCCCAGTCCGCACTATTTTTAGGCTTGACACCACTAGTGCGAAGCCGACTTCATGGTTTATCTATTGCGTTAAAATAAGCCCCTGCACAAGTTCTTCGGAATCTCAAGGTTTCAGGTTCTGTGTGGTGTCTCTCGCCTGAAACATGGACAAAAAAATTTACAATGTCGTTTGCCGTTTATTGAAAGAACTATTAGCCCTTTTATACAGTGTTGATCTCTGATAGAATTGCACGCCCGGAAACCCCATCATCGTCCGTAGTCTTGGGTTTTTGAAACAAGTACTACCAGGACGCTTCAAGTGTGAGGAAAAACGTGAGATGGGAGCGCTCGCCTTCGGAATCACTAAAGTCGAATTGTGGAACATGTTGGAGAAAGAGAGGGAGAGAAGGAATTCAGGAAGGCAGGGAGGTTAACTAGACTATTTTCAGTTTGCTACACTATAGGTGCAGAGGGCAGCATCTATCCACAATAAGTACGCACTGGACCTGTTTAAGAATTCCCTAAAAATCCTGCATATCGGACCCGTACATTCAGCTATGCCGTAATGTGTTCATGTATATACGTCACTCAGTGCAATGGAGATCGACAACAGACCAGTGTTTGCGATAGCCGAAGTGTTAAAACACTTGTGCATCACTAGTGACAGGATACCGCATGAAAAGGAAATGTCGCGGTGGAAGCAACTTTGGAAACTCTATCGCGTCTCTGAGCCAGCTGCAGTTTGTCTGCAGCATCGCTTTATGTTCCGTCTTTCTTTTCAAGCGTGGTCTACAGTTTGGGGGGAAAGTACGAGCGATGAGCATGCTGCTAATACTTTACCTGGGGGAATAACTTGTGTTTTGCGTGCGGTGGGCAGGAATGGCGTGAAATAGGAGGTGTGGGCAGAATAGGTGGCTAGTTGTAAGCAAGCCACATGTTTGTGTAGCAAAGATAATTTAATATTTATTTGAGTATAATTGTCAAGGCTGCAACCATTCGGTTTGTTTGGCACGTTGTTAGTTTACAGCGATATGTGATACGCTAAACGCGATTCGCGTATACATTATATGCATTTAATTATTGTATCGGTAACCGCCGGTAATTTTGGTGGCGAAGCAACGCGGCAGCGCTCATGCAAGATGCGGACCCCCCCCCCTTCCCTACGACCCCGCCACGGCGGTCTACTGCTTATGGCGCTCGGACTGCTGAACCGGAAGTCGCGGGATCGAATCCCTGCCGCGGCGGATGCCTTTCCGATGGGGGCGAAAATGTTGAGGCCCGGTGTTTATATTTAAGTGCACGTTAAAAAACCCCATGTGGTCGAAATTTCAGGAGCCCTCCACTGCGGCGTTCCTCATAATCATATCGTGGTTTGAAGAACGTAAACCCCAGATATTATTATATTATTATTATTATTATTATTATTATTATTATTATTATTATTATTATTATTATTAGTATTATATCTATCATCATCATCATTCATCATCATCACTTCCATACGAGTTCGCGCTTGTTGCTTGCCTACTGTCCCGACAGCCAATAAATAAACGGAGGAGGACGGCCATCGCTTTGCGTCCTCTTTTGCTGAGGAGAAATTGTAAGGTATGTTTTGCCCTTATCAGCCACGCCGCTAAACCTTGTCTCCGAGAATTTGAGGTTGAATCTTGGACATAATTGATTCTCCTTTCTGCTGTGATGCACGCTTGTGGCCTTTATTTCTAGTGCGACATGCCCGCGAACCGATACAGTTTCACGTTTGCATCGCGTGCCTTGGCGTCGTCTGCACTGTTGTGGCAGCCCACGACACAGCAATACTTCGGACCTCGCTTCCGCTTCCGAGTGGTCACTTCTGCCAACGCCGAAATCCAGCTTCCCAATGCAAGCCTCTCGGTTCAGCGTGCCAAGCTGTCGGCACGGCGCCCCAGTTCTCTGCACCGACTGAGCAACGCGCGCGCGCGCGGGTATGGTCCCGCTGCCGACAAAGAGCTGAGTCGGCTGTGCGTGCCCGTAGTTTCATCAGAGCTTCTCTCCGGAGCGGCAGCGCGGCGATGTCGTCGCACACCGTAAACTTAAGCTTTGGTTCCCTATATATACCCAGTTTTCACTGCAGCGCCTTATCGTGTCTTTTTTAACAGATGTTTTACAGCGAAAGCTGTTATGAGATCATTTCACCGGCCGTTTTTGGCGCCGTAGTTGTCCGCCGACGCCGCCGCCGCCGCCGGTGTCCGTAACCAGTATCGCTCGAAATAAGAAAGAAAACGAAATAAGAAAAAAATTCCAGGATGGAACGAGGTTCGAACCTGGGCCCTCTGCGTGTGAGCCCAGTATTCAACCTCTGAGCCATGCCGGTAGTTGAAACTGCTTTGCAAAAGAGTCCTATACAGGCTTCGTGTCGGGAACGAACCACATTAGCATATGCAATATAGCGTGGTAGAAGAGTAAAAATAAGCACCAAGCGTCGCACAACGCGAATTCTATAACCAGGTGTCACACAATGCGAATTGCGCAACGAGTAGGTTGTTGATTGCTTCCAACCCATTACAAAGGTCTCTGCCATAATTCTTCGTCGTCATCAGGCACAGCATCAACAAAGTGCGCATCATGCCTTGCGTGCGTTTAGCAGATAGCACGGCTCTCCGTAGAATGACGAAAAATGGCACAGTGCCTGCTGCCCTACTTCTAAAAATTACAATGATTGTATAGCGTAGTGGATTCCTCGCAAGGCACTTGTATTGGTTGCCAAGGAAGCCAATAAGCGCATGATCTATTTCCTCGGGGTCTCAGTAAAGTTCTTTCACACCCCTCCCTCGTCTCTCTCCCACGTCAGCGTATGTTATACAGCATGACGGCAGAGGGAATAGCGACCGGGCGTCACCCAGTGCAAATTACATAACTGGTGGGGCCGTTTAAAGCTTCCAACCCATTACAAAGGGCTGAGCCGTAATTCTTCATCGTCATCAGTCGTCGCGGTCAACAAAAGTGCACATAATCCCTTACAGACGTGTAGCTGGTGCCTCGCTTCCTCCGCAGAATGACGAATAATGGCTTAGTAGAAGCTTCCCAACGTCACGAAAATTTGATGTTATGGCTTAGTGGGTACCTTTCTAGTGTACTTGTATTGAGCCCCAAGAGAAGCTTACAACGGGCTCTTGGAAACGCCGCTCTTCCAGCTTTCGCTGTGACTGTGCTGCGGTTTCAACGCAGGCCTGGCGCTTTTTTTCACCGCTGCGCCCTCTCGTGTATTTTTTACAGATGTCTTTTCTTTTTTACTGCAGCGCCCTGCCATGTGTTTTTTCTTCGCAGATGATTAAAATAGATACTCCGACTTAACATAACAAAATATAACAAAAACTACACAGACGTTTCGTCACCTATGCGGGTGACATCTTCAGTATGAACTGGCACCGAATGAGCGGAGGTCATCCAGTCATTTCTAGTCTCGTATGTCTCTGTACACATCCGGTAGGGGCCACGGTTGCTGTTGCACGCCGACCTGTCACGGCGGATGAACCACGACTCGAGAAGCTTTCTCTTGCCCCACCTTTGTTCCCGAGCCAGCGTCGTCGCATTACTGAAGTCGAAGGCATGCCCCGTCGTCCAGCAGTGTTCGACGAGTTCGCTCTTGGAATGTGTGGCATGGGTGGCTTTGGCGACGTCCCCTTTGTGCTCTTTGAGCCTTGTGGCCGCTTCCTGCCTGTTTCGCCTATGTATGTGGCGTCGCAGTCCCCGCACGGTACCTTGTAAACGACCCCGCTTTGATCGTTCGCCGGGTGCGGTCTTTAGGCTTGGTGAACACGTTTTCCCAGGTACAATGAGGTCTGAAACGGTTTTATGCCCAGCGGACGAAGTGCTCTCCGAACAGAGTCTGACACGCCCTGAACGCCACATACATAGGCGAAACAGGCAGGAAGCGGTCAACAAGGCTCAAAGAGCACAAAGGGGACGTCGCCAAAGCCACCCATGCCACACATTCCAAGAGCGAACTCGTCGAACACTGCTGGACGACGGGGCATGCCTTCGACTTCAGTAATGCGACGACGCTGGCTCGGGAACAAAGGTGGGGCAAGAGAAAGCTTCTCGAGTCGTGGTTCATCCGCCGTGACAGGTCGGCGTGCAACAGCAACCGTGGCCCCCTACCGGATGTGTACAGAGACATACGAGACTAGAAATGACTGGATGACCTCCGCTCATTCGGTGCCAGTTCATACTGAAGATGTCACCCGCATAGGTGACGAAACGTCTGTGTAGTTTTTGTTATATTTTGTTATGTTAAGTCGGAGTATCTATTTTAATCATGAACTCTCCCGGCTTTTGGAACATTTTTGCATTCTTCGCAGATGTTTATTCTTTTTTTTTGTTTCGGTTCACAGATGTTTCTTTATTGTCGGTTTCCGTTTCGTGGACAGCGACGGACGCGGACGACGACAAGGCTAGGCCCTGAGGAGCTTCGCCCCAAAAAGAAAAAAAAGAAAGATCCATACGCGGGCAATGCAGCGGTGCTGTACAACCGAATGTAAAGGAACACCCACCTAAGTAATCCTGAAGAGCCTCCGTGCTCGATCTGGTTATGCTGCAGAGTTCGGCTGCATATCCGAATAGCTTTTCTTGTAACCTATAGGCCAGAATTTCTAGTGCTCGTGGGCGGCCGCCATGTTCGGCGGACCGAGGCGCTGCGGTGCCAGCATTTGCTTGGGGGCTGCTGAAGCGCGCTGGCGCACTACACGGTGCACCACGTTTGTAGCTCTCAGTAGCGGACGATGGCAGATTCGCAAGCGTTGCAACCGCTCAATCTTCTCTGAATGTCGGAACGCGCATCTTATTTCATGGGACTACATTTCGAACAGCGGCATTATGCCAGGGAGCTTCTGAAACACAGCGAAGACGTTGAGCAACATCGTCACGAATGTTTGAATAGTTGTAACACCGTGCAATCGTCCATTATTTTTTAGAGCAGTATAACATCAAGAAACGTTTTAAAGTTACGCATTTCCGTATGCTAATGGCCACACGAAACCTTGTAAACTGTATCACGAGCGGCCGTGGCTGTATCCTCATTTTTTTTTCTGAAAGGCAGCAGCGAAAGATATTTTCGTGCCGCGCTACCGTCTGGCTTGTGCTGCACGATGGCTATTTTGTGCTATCTTGCAATATGCAACGGGATGAATTGAATTAGGCGATTATGTCACTTTTTAACGTAGAACGCTGTAGGTGAGATTACGTACGGTTTTAAGCGAGATTACTGCGAAATCATGGACTGACGTAGTGTCCAAAGCCTCTTGTAGCAGAGCTAGACGCAGCGCCTATGCCGGACCCCAACCCAGTGGCGTAGCCAGAGGGGGGGGGGCACAGTGGGTCCGTGCCCTCCCACCCCCCCCCCCCCCGAAGTTTTTTTTTTTCCATGGCATATAGAGCTCAAAATGACCCTCGATAACATTTGCCTGCGCGATCCCCACTTCAGATCAAGGAGGTGCCCCCCCCGAAGAAAATTTCTGGCTACGCCCCTGTTCGTCGCTATGGCGGGGATTTTCGCCCGTCTAAGGTTTGGGGTTAATTCGAACTGCAGTTGATAGAATACCAGGCATACACAAGAGCAGCAGAGCTGATGACGGCATCCGGGGGAATGCGAGTTGAATTAAAGCACGCGCGTGCGTGAAACTTTATTCTAGTAAGTGTCGCCGTTGTATTTCAATTACTGTAATTAAAGCAGTACCGACAGGATTCTGACGCATCACTAAAGGGAGATATTTCGGTTATTTGCCGTGAAGTGTTAACGTTCACCGCACACCGGAGCCAGAAAACACGTGTCAAATGTGTTAGTGTTATCTAAAGCTAAGCCAGCCCGCAGAGGACACTACCACGATGAGTCAACACATGCAGTTCGCCATGTTTGTGTATTTTGCGGCCAGAGTCACCAAAATTGCTGTCCGAGTTGATGGACGACAATCCACTCCTCGTTAGCGTGCGACACGTGCAACTGACAGCAGACGACAGAGGAGACGCTAGTGCGTCATTGATTGCTGTTACCGCAGAGAACGTCAGACTCTGTTGACACGTCACTGTGAAACTGCACCTGAATATGTAACCGAAGTGATATTTTAAGACAGCTGTATTAAAAGTGTATATACAGCGTTCCCAGGCAAAATGGTGTTCTTTCTTTGTAGGGTTTTTCGACACCAGTGTTTTATTTGGAAATTAATACAAACATTCCTTGAAACCGTGCCAGATGACGAAGTCCAGCAGCAAGATCAAATTAGCTCGTAAATCTCTGGACTGAAGTCTTTTAAGGTGAAAGGTTGAATTGTTTTATGATCAGGGTGTGTGAGGTCTAAATATACGGTCCAAAATGTGGAGTTACTAGAGTGCGCGGCTTGCGTGTCTACTTCTTCGAAGTCATCCTTGCGGCGCCGCGTGAGGTGAACAAAAATTTAAAAATTCAGGAGCGTTTAGCCCATCGGGAAAATGGGGACCTACTACTTTTCTTCCTTTTTGTCAGTGTTTCTGTCTTTGTATCCCCGATGAAAGCGAAACGGTTATGATTGGTTGCGGGCGTGGCGTGAGGGGCACGCCTACGCAGTTCGCACCGTGCCTGATGTCTCACGTTCCGGCGCCGTAACGCGAGGGTCATGCGTGCATATCCAGGCAACAACGAAATGTGGCAAGGTTGCAGTGACGAGTGACGTCGATGAAAGTTGAGATTGCCGTATCGTAAACCGACTGATCGCCGACAAGCCCACGATTGAGAGAGAATCACCTATTGAAAAACGGCGCATGTACATACCTTCGAGGCCCGCAATTCTGTACTCGGCCGGCACCGGGATTTTCGCGCATGACAATAGGCTGGCTACTGCAGTCTAACTCATAACAAGATCGGCTTGAAAAGCGCTCGGGGTGTACTATCGTGAGCAATGTGAGCTGGAACAATGAATTGAGACTTATTCAATGATTAATTTGAATATTACGATATGAATGTGACGTACTGAATTGCCAGAGATACCTTTCCGTAGTAGCATTTAGGGTTATGAAGACTTTTGCGCTTACCAGCTGCGTTTAGCTGCTATGACCATTGAAAGGTGATTTCTGTGTTCCACCTCATATTGCTCGTGACTAAACATATTTACTTGGTCTCTGCGGCGTCGTCTGAGCCGCAGCGCAGTACGGGCGTGAAGACGTAGGCTCCAGACCGGTACCGTGGCGATGGTCCTGCCAAGCATGCACGGTCGAAAAGAGGGTAGGCGCGCAAGTACTACTAGTCGGGGCCGTAAGTATACTAGTCGGGGCCGTACCCAATTTAGCTGCTTCTGCTTGATAGGTTGTGGCCTCCTGCGTTGCTGTCGCATTTCGAAAACGCCACTGCCTATACGTCGCCACGTAGGTTGAGAGCTTCATTACACATCACTGTGGGTCCAAATATATAGGCTTTCGACTTCACATTCTTAGGAAGGTCGGAGCATCCCGCGTATTTTTTTTTTCACGTGGCACGCTATTCGGGGTTTGCGGTGACCCTTGTCCGAATCCTGCGACATAGCGAAGCCCGAGAAATGTGTTGCTGCAGCTGCCGTATAGATTATGTGTGACGATGTCGCTCTGCGTGTCGACTGATTATCTCCGTTCGTGATATATGTTGAGCCGTTATATTTGGCCACCGGCAAATCTTACTCTAGAACTGCCCGATTTCGGGCTTCTTTAGCGACGAAAAGGGCTCGGTCATCGGCCTTCGAAGTATTGAGAAAGGAATTCGAGCATAGGTGACGGCTCTGTCGTCCAGTGCAGCCTGTAGAAGCACGGGGTCCTTAACGTGCACCTGCATCTAACTACGCGGGACCTGTGTATCTCTAGCAGAATATTGGAAACGGCGAGCCGTACCATGAAATGGCGTGTGTTGAAGTCACGTGCGCCAGCGGTGACAGGCACACTGTCCTTACGGAATGATGGCCACCTATATTCATTACGGACACCAAAGCGGCTTTACATTCAGACTACGACGTACGTTGTCATTAAAGTATTATTCTAGATGCATAACTGCAGAAGCATGGTTTAGATATAACGAAACACAGTGAAGCGTTCAAAGCTTTTTACTTGCACTCAAAATGTTGCCACATATACACAGTGGTCGTCAACAAGCATTAAAAAGTGATGCATGTGCACAGAACAGTTCAGTGCACAGTAACATGCAGAACGCGGTTGAACGAGTTGAACCGAACAGCAAATACTTGTAAATATTAGACTTACGAGTGGCTACGTGCTACTGCAGTTCCGGGCGACAACAGACTTCAAGAATGCCGGCGAAGAAGCCGATGAAGTTGGTCGTGCACAGTCGCTCATTGCCGGCAAGCCATGCGTAGAGCGTCCAAAGTCCGAAAATGGTGATTCTCCAGCGGCCGATCGTCCGCCCGAAGAACGGTATGGCAGGGATCCAAGACAGGTTGTAAGTCAGCGACCAAGCGAACAGCAAGCCACCCAGCTGCTCCACACTGATCATTGACCACACGATGCAAATCAGCACAAACAGCGCCACCAGGTGCAGTAGGGCGCCGCGCTCGTGAGTCAAGACGCGGTGCGGCGTCTCGTAGACGGTCTTCAGGATGAGACCACCGACGCTCAGTACCGTCGCTCTGCTGTTTCCAGTGGCGCTGCCGTATAACAGCCAGATGTGCGAGCACGCGACGCCGGGCGAGCTGCTGGTGCGCCAGACTCGCCAGGAGATGGACAGGCTGCCGACAAGGCTGACGATGGTCAGGGCCCTGGCGAAGTAACCAATCCAATCGGGAGGTGCTTCCATGGCTGCAGTCCTAAGTGTTCTCAGACGGAGTAGAACGCAACTGCTGTGTTTTAGCTCGATATTTATTTCGTTCTTTTTCGGAAAAAAATGAATAAATAGCGAAGATATGTTTGCTCGTTTATCTGGCGGGTCATGACGAGTCACTGCACGGTAGAATGTGTCACGTATCGTACGCGATAAAGGAGGAGACAAGAACATAGTAGCCACTTTTAGCTATCGTCTTCTTTGGCCGCCATGCACTTTCACTTGCACGTTATGACAAGGAAATACCTCGTGTCTTATATAATGTATGCCGCAAAGGCAATTCTGCTGGGCGCGAGTCCCACCATTGGAGATACGGGTGTTGCAATCTTTGTGACGTCGTATATTGGATCACGTGATTCCACCTTGCTCTGACGGGTCTGGCTGCTGCCGCGTACCACTTTGTTAAGATAGCGCGCGCTGTCGCTCGCGCTCTATCTCAACAGGCATCAACAGACGGCTCTCACACTTTCTGATGTGTTTGTATTGAAGCGATAGGGCGGAGGTCGCTTGAATCGATGCAGCGGGTGCAGACACGCAAAGATGAGCGCATTCTAAGAATTGTAGCGAAGTGATCGAACTTGGTAATGGGTCGTCCTCTCGAACACCTTCTAGTGGGTCGCCCTCTTCGGCTCTTTTCGAAGAGAACGCAACTCGCGCTGAGAGTCGGCCCCGCCTTGACTGTCGCTGTTGAGTATCGTCGCCGCTAATAAACCTCTTTATAATTTGGTGGAGAGTGCTGAGCCTTCATAACAACTTCGGACCTCATTCGATGCCCCTGGCTCTTCGATCCCGTACCCTGCTGCCTACCATGTCTCAAGACGCCTCCCAGCAAACGACCCCGCCCGCACCGACATGTCCCGGTGTCCCTCGTATTCGCGACCCTCCAGTCTTCATTGGCGCCGATGGTACCGACGTGGAGGACTGGCTCGCCATTTACGAGCGCGTGATAGTCCCCATTAAATGGGACGAGGCCGGAAAATTGACTAACCTGGTTTTCTACGTCGCGGGTGTGGCGGGCCTGTGGTACAACAACCACGCATCCGATTTTACGACGTGGTCCGACTTCAAGACCGCCATTATCAACGTGTTCGGCCGACCTGCCGTTCGTAAGCTCCAGGCCGAACAGCGCTTACGTGAACGCGCTCAGCAGGCCGGTGAGTCATTCACCAGTTACAATGAAGACGTCCTCGATTTCTGTAAGAAAGCCGACGCCACCATGTCCGATTCTGACAAGATCAGGCACATCATGAAAGACATCGACGACGACGCCTTCACCATGTTGCTCGCCAAGAACCCCAGCACATTGGCAGAGGTCATAACGCTCTGCCAAAGCTATGAGGAGCTGCGCCGGCAGCGATCGATGACCCGTCGCTCTCCATCACGCGCAAGAGAACGCAACTCGCGCTGAGAGTCGGCCCCGCATTGACTGTCGCTGTTGAATATCGTCGCCGCTAATAAACCTCTTTATACAACTGGTTTATTTTTTGAAAAAAAACTTCACTTAACAACCCTCCGATCTGCGCGATCAGGTAAAAAACAAACTCGTCAATAGCGCACATGCCACAGCTCGTGAACACATGCCTTAACGTACAGCAGACAACAGCAAAATTTCTTTCTTAAGCAAGAAGGAAAGAAGATGACGTTTCAGGGGTCGTTTTTTCTTTGTTAGACGCTAAATAATGAGAATTACCATATGTAATGCCAAGTAAAATATAGAGGTTGTTATTTGTAACAATTAATATATTAATGGGAAGAAAGTAAAGTGGACGAAAAGATCGTTTGCCGCCGGCAGGAGCCGAACGTGCGAGCTTTCATAACATGTCCTATGCTCTACCACTGACCTACGGCGGCGGTAATCCTCCCGTCTACTTTATGGAGCATATATGTGCATTTAAACATAGGAGTGCATTTAAATGTGCATTTATTGTGCATTATGTGCATTTAAACCAAGCAAGGCAACAGAGGGGTGGCTAACACACTTGTGTGTTAGCTTGTCGGGGCTTGTTTTAGTGCTACTAAAACAAGGCGTGAAAGATATAGCGCAATTGTTAGAGGGCCCCTGAACCACCCAGAGGTCAAAACTTAGTTAGGCGTTGCAGTTGTGCACGAGTCTACAACGAACGCGTTCGTCGGCTCGTCTGTCCACCTCTCCGAATGCCCTTCCTCGGCGTGCGGGATGAAAACGTAAGAATGGCGCACATCTGCTAGCAGAGGAGCACGCGAGCGCGCCCGTCTGTTGGTGGTTTAGCGGCCTGGCATTTTGTTTTTAGTCCACGGACACGAAACCGTTCCGGGGTAGAGATATGCAGCTTCACTGTCAAATAGACCCTTTGTACGCCGCGTGATATCTTCGCTGGTTAATCAAACACTCAAGCCTACAACCATGGTTTTGCGTTAGATTGTGACGACTGTAAACGAAAATTGAGAAAGTTTGGTAGTTTGGTTCATCTTATATGGTACTGCAGCAGGGCGATGGCGCGACTGCTATGAAACACCATTAATTCATTTGGGTATGTTTCATTTTTCTTGCCAAATCGCGCTGCTTCACATGTCTTCACGAAGTAAAAAAGTCGCATTGTCTAAGATAGGGTTATAACGGCTGCCTTAAAAAGTAGCCTTTGCCTATAGAGGCTTCTTGGGTATTTCTCGGCGGAGCGCAATCCAAGGCAGACAGAAGCGCAGGTAAATGTTGGAGCTCTGCAGCTTTGGCGCAGCCTGGTGTGAGGTCTCAGGCAAGATATCTGGTATGCATGTGCGCAGGAACGGTATCACTGCACAATGCTTTAAGTGTTTTCGCCGGTGATCGCACAATGTTTTATTTCTGCTAGGCCCACTGTCGTGCGTTACGACGGTTTTCATTATTCACTGTGCGTGTCTTAACGTACAGCTAGTCTCAGAAATGACGCACGCGCATGCTTCGGTCTCGGCGGTATTGAAAAACCACTGGGGCGGCTTCTGTGCTCCAACGGCGTGGCAGAACCGGCGTATCGGGCAGCGTCAGACGTGTTCCAACGTTACCGGCGCTAGTAAATATATCACAACAAATGTCTGCCTGATCGTTTCGAAAGTAATTGTTAAAGAAATAACCTGTGAGCATGTACGAGAGTATTCAGGTGCGTCATGATCATTTTATCGTAATCAACAGCCCTTCTTCGACTTGCGGCATCGCGAGATTTTTTTGTACGCACTGGAAACTAAACACGTGCATCTCCAGATATTAGAATATATCTCCTAATTTCCTCAGTGCGGCAAAGATGGAGTAGGCGTATGGCTACAAACAGCTGCGGAAAGTTCAAATTTTCTGAAGGTTTCTTCTCCAGATAATTTTTACATTGCAGATTTTTTGTTCGCATAAAAAACATGGTGCCTGTGTTGTAGTCGTTTTGGAATGCTTGGGTTAGGCATATATTTAACCACTCTTTTCTCCGCTATGCTGCCGTCGTACTCAGCTGCCTGCCTTCTTTCCGCGGCTCTCATCCATGTGGATATTGCTAAATTGAACTCTTCATTTTCATTGCTGACATTGTCGCACATTTACTGAAACGAGATTGCGCAGTTTCAGTCCTTTATATAGACTAGTTTACGTAAGACATGTGGGCGCCGCCACTTTGGGCTGTTAAGCGAATGTTTTGTTACTTTTGTATCGCGTGACGTCAGTTGATAAGGTCAGGAAGCGTCGAATGCACCAACGCAGCCGTTTTGATGTGTATACGTCCACCGTAGCACTGTTCGTTAGTTGCTGAAGATACAAAACGGCAAGAATAACAGACCATTATGGTGGCAGCGAAACCAATCCGTAAAATAGTCTATAAACTTTACTGTTTATCTTCGAAACCCCAATATAGTTCCTATATTCGGCATTCGCAGGAGCACCATAAAGATCTCACTCACGCAAGAACACTCAAGGTGAACTTGAGCATCACCTCACAGCCATGAAAACGTGGAAGAATGGCGATTATTTCCGCCATTCGGACGAAAACAGTGGCAACGTGGCTCGCGCTAGCGAGTTCGTCATTGTACGGATACGTATGCCGTTACTTTCGTTCTTCCGTGCTTCATTTATTGCAATAGCGCGTACAATACAAGCAGTTTTTCCGGGAGCTATAAACAACGTTTCGCTCTATTGACCGAAGCCGTCCATGCTTGGGGCTACTTCTGTTCTTGTTCAAGTTTTTCATCAATGACATTCACCCTTGAAGGGAAACGGGTCAGTAAAGAGAATTCTCTTTTCGTGCGCTTTGGATCCTGTACCTTTGTTTGCTTTAGTGTAAAGAAAAACAACACGAATGTCTGCAGCAGAAAAACATACAAGTGAACTCAGCGAGAGTGGCATCGTTTGAACCCGTCCGGAAGATATCGATCGAATGTAGCTTGCCAGCGGGTGTTTTCTGAACTGTGCCAGTGGAGGTCAGCGCTTCTGCAAGCTTGCTGTAGGAGCGATTACCAGAAATTATTTTTTGTCGTGGCTATTACACTGGTTCATCATTTCATTGAAATGTATCGTACATATCAGTGACTATATTGGCTTCAAAATACAAAGGCACTGGCCCAGTAGGTTATGAATCAGTCACCCAGTAGTTTATGAATGACTTTGTTGCAGAGAAAACAACAAAAGAAAGATGTTCCTGAAGTGATATGCTGAGTCTATTGGAAAGTTTCTTGTTACTATTTATCGCAATTCTTTACTGCATGTTAAACTACCGGACCACTGAAGGGTAGCCAGAGTCGCGCCCGTACACAAGAAAGGTAATCGGTCTTTATTAGAAAATTACCGTCCTATATCACTTACATCATCATGTTGTCAACTAATCGAACACATTATAGCCAATCAAATAAATGAATTTTGATGTGAACATTCAGTCCTCTCTAATTGCCAGCATGGGTATAGGAAAGGCTACTCAACAGTTCCACAATTACACTGTAAAAAATTTTTCTTGAAAAAAACAGAAATTGTCTGGCAGCTGGCCTGCCAGAAAATTTCTGTTCTCTTTCTGTTTTCTGTTTTTACGTTTTTGTAATTTTACATGTCTCTTCTGTTCCTGCAAACAGAAAATTTCTGTAATTTCTATGGCTTTTTCCGTTTTCAGTAACAGAAAATGTCTGTAATATTACATGTTTTTTTGTTCTTAGTAACAGTAAATTTATGTAATTTCGAATGGTTTTCTGTTGTCAGTAACAGAAAACTTCTGTACCTTCACATGGATTTTCGGTTCTCACTAACAGCGAATTTCTGTAATTTTACTACTCGGGTTTTTTAGTACAGAAATCGTCTGTGATTGGACAAGTTTTTTTTTCATTTGTTCAGTACAGGAAGTTTCTGTAATTAAAATGGGCTTTCTGCTTTAAGTAACAAGAAATTCTGAAATTGTATTCTTTCTCATGGCAGCAACGTCAGTTGACAAAAATTCGGCAATTTGATAGGTTATGCAATATTAAAATGTGTGGTGCCAAGAACAGAAAATCTCGCAGACAGAAAGCACCACAAGTTTTTTGCATCTGCATTGTCCCCTTTATAGCACGCATCCTCTCTCACAAATTTGTTAATTCAGTACACCATAGAGTTAAATGCAAACAAGTTTATTGACATGGAACATAGAAGTTCAGGCAGTTGCCAACATGTGCATCTTGAAATACGAGAGATGCCCACACTATCACGAGCGGCCACTATGCGTTATTCGAAGGTCGCAGGTTCGGTCCAAGCCAGCGCCATGTTATCTTTTCATTCACTTTGCTTTCTTCACATTTGCTTCGTAATGACTACAAATAACATCCCCTGTACTTGCCTTGGCTTTCTTGTCTGTTAGTTGTACAATTCCCGTTTCGTTCACACTGCCCCGAGTATCACAAGGGGTCCAGATTCAGGAATCTCCCGGGGATATTGTACAAGTTGGCCGGCACATATGTTTAAAAGTCAAGTCCTTGAGGGAGCTAATCAATGACGCCACTTTCTGGTTCAGGTTGTGCTGTTTCCCACGTGTATGCTCAGTCTTTGTGCCCATTCCGGGACTGACAGTGGCAATTGACCTAAAAAGAAGAGGCAATTCTGTTTAGCAGTGCACAAGAACCTAAATATTATTAGATACAGTGTAATTAAAAAGGCACCTACTTTCTCTTCATTAAGAATATGCGTTTCTGCATGCATCCATCTCAAGTTAAATTACTATCACTTTAAATACAATATTGCCACATAAGTCTGAAATGAAACTCCTAACCTTTATAGCACGAAAATTAGAATCTGGACCTTCTAATGTCTAAGTACTGACAGCCAGTTTGCTTGTGGATACTCGCGAGCAGTATACCATAAAACGGGTAGCTTCTCATTGAAGGCATTCTGGTTTAGTTTTAGTAATTTTGTTCCAAAACGCTTTCTTTTCATGTTACCTCATTGAAGCCATTTCAATAAATAAAGGTATTCTATGTGAGCAATATACCATACATTTTTTTTTTATGTTACCGGAAAACTATAGTTATTGGGCAAAGTATTATGTGCAAGGTTTAGTTTCAATCTCACCTATGAGTGAACTCCAGGGTAAGTCTTGTCTCTTTTGGGTAGGCAAGGTTGACGCAAAGTGTGCCAGGAATAATGTCCTGAACGCCTCTCTAGGACTGGATGCTTGCATCAGAGGAACGTTGTCAATGCATGGTGTGAAGGACTTCGCTGTCAGGAAACCACCACCTGGAAGTTGAAAATTTGGGGTCAAGATTTACTCATATTTAGAAGGGGAGAATAACATACCTTTAGCAAATATGAAAGGCCAACTTGGCGTTTCCTCAAGGTCATCATCACAGGTGGTATCCTTGAATAAAAAAACGAGCATTGATCGAATAAGTAGACACGAGGCAAAATAGAATTTGTTAATAGCAGGAAACAGCGCGGGCAATCGGGACAAGAAAGGCTGACAGGACTTTCTTGTCCCGTTTGCCCGCGCTGTTTCCTGTTATGAAGCCAAACCAACAAGCTCAAGCTCATACCCTTTTAAACAATTTGTTAAAGTTGGATGTTTGCACATATTTTAACACTGCGTACTCTCAAACACTTAGAGCGCCCGAACGATGCTTATAAAAAAGCACAATACAAGAAAGAAGATAAAAAATCAACAAGCGATTTTCAGGCTGTATTAGCACCGAATCTCTTGCCCTAAGTGGAAGTGAAATGGCGCATTCTGAAAATGCTGGTCTGCACCTGCGATGGTTCGCTCTATTTTCGGTGTACAATCGAGCCCCGATATATCGAACTCGATGGAGATTGTGAAATAGTTCGATGTATAAATAATTCGATATTCGAAATTGTGCTCATAATAAAAACATAGCACGCCTCTGACAAATATCTAAACTTGCAGAAAGACGGGAGATTACCGATTGGCGTATCCAAAAGCAGCAACGTCGACAGGCACACGACGGTGATAAATGATTTATTTGATCAGCAAAAAGCCGAACAGGTCGACGGGGCTCAACTGGCACCACACGTGAAATGCGCAAGAACGAAGTAGTGCTGAATAAAAAAAAAGGCCAATTTGGTGCCGAGAAAGACACGCCCTGTAGTCACAAGTAAGCGCTTACACCACACTCAAAATCCAGCGCCAAATCACGGCGCCGATACCTTTGACGGAGCGCGAATTCATCAAAAGCCGCCACTTCTTCAAAGCACCCACCCTCCCCCACGCCAGCGAAACGCGTGTAAGAACAGCCAGCGTGTTTCGAACAAGTAAGCGCTTACACCACATTCCAGATCCAGCGTCAAATCACGGCGCCGATACCTTCAACGGACCAGAAATTCATCAAAGGCTGCCACTTCTTCAAAGCACCCACCCTACCTCAACGCCGGAGAAAAGTGTGCAAGAACAGCAAGCGTGTTTCGAACCAGTAAGCGCTTACACCACATTCAAAATCCAGCGTCAAATCACAGCGCCGATATCTTCGACGGAGCGCGCATTCATCAAACGCCGCCACTTCTTCAAAGCACCCACCCTCCCCCCCACGCGAGTCAAACGCGTGCAAAGACAGCCAGCGTGTTTTGAACAAGTAAGCGCTTACACCACATTCAAGATCCAGCGTCAAATCAAGGCGCCGATACCTTCAACGGAGCGCAAGTTCATCAAAAGCCGCCACTTCAAAGCACGCACGCTACGTCAACGCCAGCGAAACGCGTGCAAGAACAGCCAGCGTGTTTAGAACCAGTAAGCGCTTACACCACATTCAGGATCCAGCGCCAAAGCACAGCGCCGATACATTCGACGGAGCGCAAGTTCATCAAAAGCCGCCACTTCTTCAAAGCACCCACCCTCCCCCCACGGCTGCGAAACGCGTGCAAAAACAGCAAGCGTGTTTCGAACCAGTAAGCGCTTACACCACATTAAAAATCCAGCGTCAAATCACGGCGCCGATACCTTCGACGGAGCGCGTATTCATCAAAGGCCGCCACTTTTTCAAAGCACCCACCCTTCCCCAACGCCGGAGAAACGCGTGCAAAAACAGCAAGCGTGTTTCGAACAAGTAAGCGCTTACACCACATTCAAGATCCAGCGTCAAATCAAGGCGCCGATACCTTCAACGGAGCGGAAGTTCATCAAAAGCCGCCACTTTTTCAAAGCACCCACCCTTCCCCAACGCCGGAGAAACGCGTACAAGAATAACCAGCGGGTTCCGAACAAAGCCGCTTACAAGAATAACCAGCGGGTTCCGAACAAAGCCGCTTGTGCATAGCGTCGAAAGTTCGAGAACCTAAGGCCCCCGTCACGCCGTCTCAAACGACACTGCTTCCACCGGCGAGGCTGCCGACGACGCCGAACTGGCTCAACATCTTTACCGAGCCGCTGCTGTACTGTGAACCATAGAGTTTCCTACAATACTTACTAGAGGGAACTCTGGCGCTAGTGTCTATGGGAGCGGCAATGCATCGCGCTTCAGCCAGCATGGGAATCATGGGTAGTACACGGATTTGTCTAAACTTCGTTCTTTCGGCTCCGTATGGCTCCGCGTCGCCTGCAACCGCTTTGTCGCAAAAGGAAGTTGAGCAAAAGTCAGCAGTTTTTCTTCACCACATTAACTTTTTTAGGCTCACCAATTCATATCTGGTCACGAAGTTGACAATGATCCATTCTTTTATCTGAAAGAAAACCAAAACGCAGCAATAAACAAAGCCACAAGTGCATTCGAAGCCCACAAGTACGAAGACTAAGCAAATCCGTGTACTACCCATCATTCCCATGGTGGCTGAATGATCGCAGCGCCAGAGTTCCCTCTAGGTCATTTTAGGAAACTATGCTGTGAACAGATGAGTCATGACCAACTCTCCCGAACCCAGGCGCGAACCAATAAGCGCGTAGAGGCGTGTGGGTCGGCCAGTCAACGAAGAAGCCAGTGAGCCAGAAGTGAGGAAAAACACTATCAGACTGTGGCACTGAAAATGACTTATCTGTCGCCACGCATACATATCTTGTAGTAAAACAAAGTTCAAAAAAAAAAGGAAAGGAAACAGAAAAAAAAAGAGAGGAACAAAAGACAGGCGCTACACTCTCTACGCTACGCGGACTTCCTGCACGTGTGGTGCAGTGCACGTTGAGGACTTGGGCTTGGCGTCGCGTTCGATATATCGAATGTGCAGCGAAGATGAGCACTATATTTGCATGCACTAGCCTAACATATTTGCATAGAATTCTACAACTGTTTCACAGGCACAACAATGCGTGTAGTTCGATATATGCGTGTTCGACTGCATTTTTTTCAATAAATGCTGTTCATGCAGAGGGCACAGAATCGTTGCGGTAATATGAAACGGGTTGAGGCGTTGCTTAAAAGGGACACTGCGTCGCGTCACTTTTTTAAATGATTATATTATCGAACAGAATCTCGAGCGATACAATTCACTAAGTCAGACACATTAGCGCTGCGGTGTCAAAGACCCTCTATAGTTCGACGTAACGTCGACGCGTGCGCACGCTCGGCACAGCGACGCTACGCTATTCAAATGTATACAGCACAAAGGCCGGCGCGACCGCGCGTCCGGCGTCTGTGGCGCGCCGCGCTCCTGCTGCAGCCGGCGCGAGATGCGACATGCTGCAATCCGCGCCGGCGACGTTACCCAAAGAACAGTGTACCCAAAGACCCTGACTTCACGGTGTCTGCGTTTCTTCGTTCTTCGTTACGAAGGTACGCCGGGCATGCTCAACTGCGTATGCGTCAAGTCGACGTAGCGCGGCCGGCGGGGCGCGCAAGTGGGAGTGCTCGGTTTTCGCGTCAACGTAACGTGACGAACCAACGAACCTGGCGCCGCCAACTGCTGCTGGTTGACGCGAACGCTGCGCTGGACTATAAAGGGCCCTTTATAACGAGGCGATTACGCTGGCAAAGCAGAACAAGAAGTCACGCATCATAGCAAGCTAAGGACACACACGATCCGCATAAATGGGACTCGCTCCGCCAACGCCACATGACACAAACACATTCTTAGATCGCAACATTAGCGGAGCACCCACTTCGGTGCGCCTAAACTAGCGGATCACAGATGAGACAACGGTCGAACACATCGCTGTGTGACGCAATCTCGCGCACTCAACGTCCTAACTGGGCGTGCACGATAGTACGCTCTGCGCGGTAACAACGAAGCACACTGCGCAGACCGCGGCAGCCGCTTGGCACATTTGAAATGGCAGCACTGCTCTGCTTACACCTCCTGCCAATATTTACACCACCTGCCGCACGGCTATGCGCAGCAGCACAGCTAAATACGACGTGCACTGGCAACCAACGTTTCCAGAACCATTCGTTCAAAAAACGTTGCTAACTGTGTATGGCGAGCCACTGTCATCGAGCGCTATAGCAACAACATTATCAAGTAATAGCACTTCAGTAATAGAGAATAGAGTTCAGTAATCACATAAAGCAGCAAGGGAACTCTTACTCACCTGATGGACGAACTGTAACAAAGCGCAGTGGTTCAATGGCAGCGGACCGTCCACGAGCAAACAACGAGGAGCGTCAGTAGGTCCAGTCCACAAAGAAGAAACTATAGGCCTATGCAGCATGAAATTTGAATCCGTGCATGGAAGCGCGCCGAAAGCAAGGACCGCAACATGTACGAATATGCATATAACTTGAAACAAAATTAATTGCTACCGTTGGCTTGCTTCCCAAAATATAAGCAATTTATTACTCGGTGGAGTGTATTTTTATAGCTGTTTTTCAAATACTATGAGACACGTGATCAATCGTCTGTAAAGCGCCGGCATTAAAAACAGAAATTTTCTGTTTTTTTCAGGTACGTATTTCTGTTAAAGACGAATAACAGAAATTTTCTGTGTGACCACAGACTTCTTCTGTAAAGATGTCTGTACTTTTACACAGATTTTTTTACAGTGTAGTTACAAGTGTATATTCACTCCTTAATGTTTTGATAAAAACAGTCAAATTGATGCAATATTTCTTGACTTTAGCAAAGCCTCTGATAGAGTTCCACATGACAAACTAATCCTAAAGCTCAGACAGATTGAACTAACGGAAATTTTGATCTCATGGTTTAGGAGCTATTTGACAAAACGATCGCAGTGTGTAGCAGTTAACGAGCGGCAGTCTGGCTGTCTACCGGTTGGCTCTGGGGTCCCTCAAGAGAGTGTATCATTGCCTCCGAGATAGCGGGCTCGCGCTCCCGCCATCTCCGACGCCGCGCACCCGCCATCTCGGAGGCCATGGTATTAGCACCATTGCTGTTTTTGCTGTACATTAACGATATAGTTACTCTCATTGATCCTAGCATTCAAATTAGATTGTTTGCAGATGACTGCGTGTTGTTTCATGCAATCACTTCAGCTAACGATCAGTACCGTCTTAACTCTGCTCCTGATAACATGTCCGAATGGTGTAACACATGGGACATCAAGCTTAACGTTGATAAAACCGCCTATCTTCGTTTCTCTCGCCGAAAAGTTCCCCTTTTATTTACATACAGAGTAGGCTCATTACCACTGCATGAAGAAACTCTATACAAGTACTTAGGTGTCACTCTTTCTAATAGTTTATCGTGGAATACACATATAGATATTATTTGTTCTTCTGCATACCGCAAATTATACTTAAGACACAAGCTCAAATGTTCGCCTCCAGCTGTATAATTACTTGCTTATAATACGCTTATTACACCAAAACTTCAATATACTAAACCAAACATCACCCGTCTCGAGAATGTACAAAGAAAGGCTGTAAGGCTTATTTACTCAAAATTTATCCGTATGACTCACCCACTGAACTAATGCAGGCTAACATCATTCCATGCCTTGCAGTAAGAAGGAAGACGGCACGTTTACAATTTAGTTACCTTCTTTGACATCGGAAAGTAGCAATTAACCCTTCACCCTATCTTTCATCTTCAACATCAAGACATACTCGCCACCATCGTCCTAATTCAATGACACCATATCTTACGCGAACAGATTTATTGAAATTTTCTTTTTTCTCTCGAACAGTAACTGACTGGAATAATTCTTTGTTGCCTTCTGTGGCATTGTGATTATTTCAAACTGTAATAATTATGTTTATGTTTGCTTTGTTTGCTTTTTTGTTTTGTCCTCTACCTCCTTGGACTTGTATAATGTCCGCAGTATTGAATAAAGAAAGAAAGAAAGAAATTTATTGAAATAGTCGCTTACACACTTTCACAACTGGCAATCACCAATTGAGTGTAAGGCAAATGACACATTCATTCGCTTAGAGGACCGGGCCTGACGCAGGAGACTATGGCTGCGCTGCAGTCACGGATCCAAATTCTTGATTCAAGGTGTCTACGTCACCATCAGATGTAATGTGTCCAAAACACATTACAGTGTATTTACCTTGCATTGTACAGGAAGGCAGCCCCTGTGAATAAAGACTAAGAGCGTCTATGACAAGATTTTGTAACTTGCACGTCTGCAACTTCTCTTTCCAATGTGCCAACATTAATCAGAATTACATATGTCGAATGCAATCTTTTCCATCCTGTATTTCTCATGCTTACGCAAAAAAAGGGTTTTTAGAACAGTTAAATTGATATGCTGTCTTGACAAACCCACAGTATACAGAAATATGACTACGGAGCCATGGTACGGAATGAAGGAAAATCTTTCGCCCCAAGGGGGAAGGAATGAATGCTACAGCAACAAATTGTAATGTCACGCGAAGAGCGGCAACCAGCTTGAAACTTGCAACGCGCTGCTCAAGCAGAAAGGACGCACGGAACGAACATACACAGGACGAGAGCGAACTAACTGTCACATTTGTAACTTACTTCTGCGTGAACACCGCGGTTCTTTCGCAAAAGCGGCCTCTGCAGTGGGCCAAGCGACCTTCGTGCTCTCAACGCGAGACGTACAAACCACCGCGATCACGAGATAATCGCACGCACAAGCGACCACGCCCTGTAGACGCGGTCGCTCGTCGCAGCAGCGACGACCTTTCAAGAGCGCTTTTCTACGCTCTTCGAGCCCGTCGGGTCATCTCGCTATTGATAACGAAAACACACTGTAACGCCGATCTCGGAGTACAGGCGACCGCGCACTGTAGACGCTGGCGCTCGTCGCAACGGCGACGACCTTTCAAGCGCGCTCTTCTACGCTCTTCGAGCCCGTCGCGCCATCTCGCCAGTGATAACGAATGCACACTGTAACACGGATCTCTGAGTACAGCCACCCACAAATGGTGTATATAAATAGCTCGCGGTTAGCATTGCGCAGAACGTACCGTCCGTGGCCGAATCGTTTCGCGCTGCCGAGCGAGCGGTCGTGAGTTCGATTCCCGGAGACGGAACTTTTTCTCCTGGGTTTTTTCTTTGCCCACTGTTAGTCTTTATATTTTACAACGTCATATCCGTGACGGAAATACGTCAGTGGAGCCGTGGTGGACCCCGGCATAAAACACTTTCGTGTTAAAAAATTGGCCGCGTATTTGCGTGCTTCGCTGCAAATGTCGTGTAAAGACGATAGAAGAGGCGCTGTGTGAGATATGGACGCCATCTGGCAATACGTCGGGAAACATGAGTGCTGTGTTGCGTGCTGGTAGTCCCGGCGCAGCAGCAGGCGAAGACCTTTGCAGAGAAACGTCCGCACTCAACGAGTACTCTCCACACACTCTTTTATTTGCACGTCGCCTGGGTAAAACAGGAACGCCAGTGCGGCGCCCACAACCGGCAGCCTGAAGGCCGCCCACAACGCTGCTTTTTCATTTTTTAAATATTTTTTCACCTTCTTGGCCTTCTCAAAACTAAAGTTTTTCAACACCAACCCATGGCATTCGTACAGTGCAATACAGAACCGAAACCGAAACACAACAATGAGCTCGTGCGAAGGGCACGGAGGAAGGCAAATTTCAGCGCAGTCGCATTTTCAGCTTTGTTGAAACAGCGCTCACTAGACGACGACGAAGTAAAAGAAGGCACAGGACAGGCAGCGCCTGTACTGTGCCTTCTTTTACTTCGTCGTCTAGTGAGCGCTGTTTCAACAAAGATGAACGCATACCAACTCGCTCAAGCTTCCATTCTTATGCATTTTCAACGCTGCTTAAGAAACTAGGGTCCTTAAAATTACGTATGTATGCATTTTCTATTAAAGGAACACGCCACCTAATACTTACCTAGTGATGTTGCACCTCAGATATGCATGATATTTACTTTTTGATCGACAACGTTCACAAGTATGAACAGCCGTACCAGTTCAAGACGGCTGGCCCTTGGGCAAGTGGTTCAACTTTGGACGAGTGGCTGAATCGAGGGACGTGCCGACAAACAGAAAGACAGAAAGACAGACCAAAATTTCTGCGTTTAAGTTCCCCAAGAAAGACTATCGTCTTTAAAAACTGACGCAGGCCAGCCTTTGCCAGCTCAGAATGTGGCTCTGCAAGTGTTTCAGTAAGTTGTTATGAACCAGTGTAAAATCGGCTACATCAAATGGCGGGAATGAGGGGAATCTACAGCTGTGAAAAGCGCGCTGCCCTTGAAATAATCTCTCCCTGTACGGCCGTGCAGCACGTTGCAACTTTAAGATATCAGTTCCCAGCTATGAAGAGTATTTGTGCTGGTGAGAGAATGGATGAATTTAAATAAAGATTATTCAGGAAAGCCATAAATAGTGCTACGTTTTCGCTGTCAGGGGATGCAAACTCTAACTGCGTAACCTGATTTGAAAACGTATTTTTTCTTCTAGTGCCACTCAATATATCACAAAATCTGCCTTATGACCGTCTTTACGCCTCAGCAAATCAGTCGCAGGTAGCTTGAAGGTCACTGCTTGTCGTTTTAAACAACGTAGTGTCGTTAGAACGCATAGTGAGCGACCGGTAAAATTGTTAATGCATCAATCATATTCTTCTATAGATTTTAGCACAACTCTGTATGAGCGTGAAGGAAGGGGACATAAACAAGGGTTGAAAAAGACAGGCGACAGGATCGGCGCCCGTGGTCAACGTTAGCTGCAAGATAGAGATCCAGTATGGACACCCGTCCACATCCCCACCGTCTCGCCGGGGAGCATTAGCAGCGAGGAGGCTGGAGGGCTTACGGACAGAGCCGCCACCGCCAACGTTGCCAAGTATTCTTCATCCTCAGCCGATTTGGTCAAATGACCGAATTCAGCGAAATTCCACAACACTACAGAGATGCAAATTTCCACCACCTCAGTAGAAGCTAAGCAAGAAACCAACGGTCGTATGAAAGCAGTCACAAACTAAAACTTATTAAAGGCTGGTGATTTCGAGTCACATCTACCAGGAACTATAACCGTCAGATAAATGCAAGTTGTAAGATATGTGAAGCCTAAACCAACCTGGAACATATGCTATGCGTATGTCGAGGGGAAATGACGATAATAAATAAGAAGCACCTGATTGCCGCGCGCGTTCCGAGAAGGCTTTGTTCAGCCTCACCCTCGAGGATCAACTCTGGGCTGTCCATTGGGCCGCCAGGGTTCAAGGACTCCCGGCCGTTACATAGGCGGCATCATGCTCTTTCCACCAACTTTTGGTGGCCTCTCAATAAAACATTGTCTGTCATTGAGTTTTATCAACACAGGCACAGCAAACAACAGACATCGAAAATTATATAGAGCTGTACTTTTGTTGAATAAAGTGGAGAAAGGAGTACCCTCTGTTATAGTTGGCGACATCAAATAAGGAGCCAAACGCGAAGACGCTGCGACGATCCTCAGCAACCAAACACACAGTATGCATCGTAAATAACTGCCTTACATCAGCAGTTCTGGTGATAGTTGCCTAGCATCAGTTGTGGTGGTGGTTCTGCCTTAGTCAAATTTGCTAGGAGTGTTGGCTATGGACTCGTGTAGCAATGTAATAAACATTGCATATGCACGACTATGAGTCAGGAAGCAATAGTGTAGCATTGATCGGAAGCCATCCCTATCCTCATTTCTATCTCTGTACACAGTAGCATGCCAGCGGTATATAGACGCCGGTAAATATATCTACTTTTCCAATAAAGAGCATCTCTCTCTCTCTCCCTCTCGGCCCCCCAGGAATAAGCCAGCGAGGGTTGCTTGCAATATGCAGAACAGCACACAGTAATGTGAATTACTGTATTGAGGCAGCAAATTGGGTGAGTTCTAATACGTATACTCCTGATTGCCAGCCCAAACAGAACACAGTTGCAGAAAAAAATCACAGCATATCCACGGGGTGAATGATGATGAGTGGGGCGAAGCTACGGAGGGAATCATCTGTAAATCGTGAAACTCTTCAGTGAAATGCGCCCAGTACATAATATAAAGAGTGTGAAACATCGTGTATATAATAAACATCAAACTTTTATTGTACTGTTGGTTTACGTGGTCCCTTCATTATCACTTGTGATCGGTGAAATGCAAGGAAGAAGTCCGCTCCCGAGCGAAAGAGCGCCAAGAGCGACCGCATTCCCCGCTCGCCCTGTGCGAATTAAAGGCAAGGCTAGAGGGAAGACAGGACGCGCGTTCCACGACGCGAGGTCGGTAGCATGCCCAACGAAAGCCAACGGAACGCGATCGTGCAAGTGCTCCGGCTTCGCATCGCCTCATGGTTCCATTTAGCGTCCCAAAACCAAACATATTGCTCAAGGTGCGCCTTGCGTTTTTCGTAGAAATAATTTCTTTATCATGTACATTAAGACGAAAAGTTGAAAGCTCACTAGAGTGTATCGCCCGCAAAGTATGTCTTTTAGTGTGATTTAACTCTCGTACGGCAGGGTCCTCGGGCCGTTGCCGGTCTACCTCGCCCGTTGACGATCGGGCGAGGTGGCTACATACAACTACTACTACTACACTTTAAGAAAAACATCTGGCGTTCTTTCGTTCTGCTTTTACAAAACATCTGGCGTCTTTCGTTGGTTTATTTCATCAATCAACAGCGTTTTGAACAAAATTTTTATTGTTTAATCACGCACAGGAGAAATCTCACCAGGCACTACCTTGGAGGTAAACAATGGCTGCTAATGGCAATGAGAGACAGAAGAAGTCGGCTTTTAGCTAACACTTACACTTCTACTTCTACTAACGTTTCCTACTGGAACATGCCAATGGCTGCTAATGAGGAATGAGAGACAGAAGAATTCGGCTTTTAGTTAACGCGCACGCTGCGAATTTTTTATTGTTCAACAACGCACAGGAGAAATCTCCCACCGACACCACCTTGGAGGTCAAAGCGTAAGACTTGTTACGGACTACTACGACCACGACGACTACGAGGGACGAACGGGTGCCGCCTTAAGGAGCTTCGCCCCTAAAAGAGAGACGACACAGCGTATGTGTTGTCTGTGTAACGCTTGCCTCAATGTCAGAGAGTGCGACACAGGAAGCTAATAGCTGGCTTCTTCGCATGACACTGATCCCCACTATGCGCGGGTCTACCAGATTGTTTTTTTTTTCATGTTGCGCTCTTCATTCCAGCTCTTCATTTTCCACTGCATTATTCTTCCCTTGCATTAGGCATCTGCTTGTTGCCAATAGGATGCTTCTGCTCTTTTTGCAGTTCCTAACTTACAAACAATTCGAAATTTGAAAGCATTTTATTCTACATTATCCGCACGTTGTAATCTCATACAGTATTTACAGTACAGGAATTCAAAACGAATTCAAGAAATAGAAGGAAGTGTTCAGTGCGTTTTTGTGTTCGCTACTGAGGTGAAAAGTAATCACTGATACTTAAGGCGGGCCAACATCCTAAGAGCGGAACGTTCCTCTCTGCTTTGGTGAGTGCATTGCTGAATAATTGAGATATCCATTTTCACTTGCAAAATATGGAAATCTTCAGCAACTTTTCGAAGCACCGGAGCTTAAGAATATGCGCTTACAGACATCAATAAAGAAACCTCTTTATGACGCCGCGCTGTACGTTTTATTGCATGCAGCCGAGCACATTGTATGCAGCAGAGCACCGCTCCAAATAACTTCATCACAGCCTTCTTTAGTGCCTAAATTGCGAAATATATTTTTTAAGCTACCTTACGCAGCATTTATTTTCCAAGCCTTATCATCTGTGCAAGCGAGAAAGGTCTGCGTTTTTTGACAGGCAGCGATGCAAAACATAAAAAAATAAGTGAGCACAAACTATGTGTATTGTGTTCTTTATCGCATGAATAGCCTTTCTGCAGTATGCCAGAGATTCTGGGCGTCATCACAACTCCTCATTAGCTTTTATCGATTCTCGCTGTTGCGAGGGACGTTCAGCAGCTCGTGCTTCTTTGTCGTTCGGCATCTCCTTTCCGCATCATCATGGCCCATTTTACGACAGCATCGTGTGCGTTATACACCCTGTTTATGATCGTGCTGCTGTCGACTTAGCAAATATCTGACTTTCTTTATCTCAAAATCGCGTTCAAAACCGAGTTCCGGCCATAGCGGTTGCCTGCTGGTAGCGGCAAGCTGTAAAAAGTCTGCTTGGATTTTAGCGATCCTAGTAAATATGAAGGCTTCAAACTCTTGTCAAAGTACTGCACTACGACACCTCTCACTAAGCATATTCAAACTTTTGTGATCTGACGAGAAGGATCACATTTATATTTATTTCTGATACATTTGACATAGCTTGAGGTCAGATGCCTGGACAGTGGGAATGAAAGTACTAGAGAAGCGGAAAGCATTGTAAACTGGTAAATATTTCTAAACATGGTAGTCATGCAGGCCACCTAGTATTTGCCATCCAGCCTGGCTGATCGATTCGTCTGTCAGAATGCCACCTGTGCGAACATAACGCTGGCTCGGCCGTCGACAAGCGCTGGATGCTTGTGGCAGCACAACAAATGGCGAAAGCCAAGAAATAGTAGGAATAAATTGACCAAATGCAACGCACATGAGTACAAATGAACAAAGCTCTAGTTTGAACAAATGCCGCGCAAATGTTGGAAATGTGCAGGGCTGTGCGATTTTTCACGTTAACTTATGGCATGGCCGAGCACACGGGGTAGCAAGCAAAACAGCAGTTTGAAGGCCCTGTGTTTTGGGCGCCAATCTTCGCTCGCAGTGAAAAATAAAAGATTCCGTAATCTTCAGGAACAAAATAATTGCGCATTTGCCTGCACTGAGACTGCATGACAAGGCTGAGAAGAAAATTCTACTAGTGGGTATAAGTCATCATGACTGCGAGAACAAACACAATAGTCCACATTTAGTAGACGGAAAGCGCCGGCGTTCAGAGTTGACAGGAGCACAAACACAAAAGGAAGCTTGTACTTGAGGCATAGGTACGTTTGTCCGGGTGCAAAAACCTATCAGTATATAAGCACTCCTTCCACAGAATTATTTTAGAAGTACAGCCGGGCTCTCCCTTCATGAAAGCAACGACTTGATTGCGGCAGATTATGTAAAGTATTGGCCTGACTAACTTTACTCTTGTGGGGAACTTCAACCAGCTACTTATCTCAAGACAGAAAAGTCTAAGTGTGGAGCACTTTAGGAGCCAGAGCTTTCGTATTCTTTCATCTCTTACTCGCTGTCATCTCATGTTACGCAGAAAAAACCATGCATAGTAGAGCCATTCATACTATACTACAACAAGGAAGCGGGAAGAGGAAGTGAGTGTGAGGAGGACTTCAGGGTGAAGAGGAGGAAAAGGGAGAGGATAAAGCATAGCGCAGCCACGTACGACGTCACGAAGGCAAAATCATGTATAGCATAGCACGTATATTATAGTGTAGTATAGTATATTAAGGGTGCATTGAAGTGATGCTGAAGAGGAGGCAAAGGAGGAGCGATGAGGGTAAAGCGTACAATAGCCATGTATGGTGTCACACAGTCAGAACTTTCAACAGTTTAGTATTGTTGAATCTATGCGCCATACAATCTAGTGTGTACCTAGAGGAGATTGGAAGTTTGTAGAGACCTTGTGTTTATTTTTCGTTCTTGCTTCTTCCAAACTGCGTACACTCGTGCAGAAACAAAACATCATATTGCAGATTTTCATGACCATGACTGGCTGACATTTCGTCTTGGAATGAACTCTACATTGAAGCATTTATTATTATTTTGAGTATACTGTCCTGGTAAATTATTCTGTGTCAAAGTGACAGACATTATTGCGCTAGAAATTATTATGTGTCAGAGCCATCAGAGGGAAGGGAGGCAACCACAATGCGACCACTTCTTTCCTATAAGCAGAGTGTGCACCGAAGCGAACGCGAAGTAACTTCCTGACGGCACGCTGACCGAGCACGCCCTGAGAGGAAGACGTAATATGCGCAAGCCCTCCGGCCACACAGTTGCAGCGCTGTGCAAGCCGTGATTACGCTGGCCAGACCAAAATTACTCTCCTTGCCAGAGAAGCGGTCAATGATCTGGCTGTCTCCACTCAGCCTATTCTAATTTGCGTCGCGAAAGTTCAAGGAAAAGTGGACCCAACTGGACGGTAATTGGGCAGCGTTCTATTGCACTGATCATATTATATAGTCCTGGCCCTCAGCAAGTACAAAGACATTCTGAATGTCAATCGATATTTTCTGTGTAAAAATCATCACATTAGTTATCAATTAGCATAGGGCAACGGAGAGGGGAACACAAACACGGTGCACATTAAAATAGCACTGACTCTCAACTTGGCTAACTTCAGCATAAATCACGTGTAATAATCATAATCAAATTCTTGGTCCTTCCAATTCCGCCCCGCTATCTGCGAAGCTCGTAACGAAACCTCATTCTAGTTTATTAAGTAACTTTGGCACGTCACGAACGATCCATATTTGCACATACAGGCACCTCACGCACGGCGTCTACGCTGAATGTGTAAATCGTAAACGTATTGCTGACGACAGTAACCGGTTTTCTGAGTGGTTGCCATAACGAAGAATTCATGAAAGCTAACGCACCTCTTTAGTGGCATAGAATCGTAAAATGCAATAAAATTCTGTATAAAACCACCACGTAAAATGCGTTTATCGTCGCGTGTACCAAGCAATGTTTCGCTCAGGAATAACGGACTCTCTTAATTACCTACACAAATGTGTAAATGTATATAGAATGCTAATGTATACATTTCCTTTTTGAATATGAAATAATATTTCTAACAATGAGTCAGAATGCGTTTTTACGTCTGGTTTATAATTCTTACTTCAAGTTACCTGGCGTTTTCGCACTAATCTTATGATTAATTCGATATGTCTTTGCTCATTTTTGAGTAATAACGCACGCATCCAATTTATTGTTGTATATAATTCACTTCTCTATTTTTTTTCCCACTTTCCACATAATCGCAGTTTTCCCGTGTCTGTTTATTTAGCCGATTGACAGTCATACGATTTCACCCTGTCTTTTTTTTTTCAGCCTGTTGGGCCACCTATCGTCATGTTCGAGCTTCTAATCTCAACACCACTTTCGAAATGCAAGTTAAACAGAAAACTAAAGAATACTATCGCCACCAATTTGAAGGCGATATTTTTTTTTGTTATTGGAACGACATTTTCTTACCTTTCAGAATTATGGCTGATAAGAGTGAACTTGAGAAAAACTTGGCAGTGGGCTAGTTGGTTAAACATTATGTGCGTTGCGCTCATATGCGCCGTGTGTGTGGTCCTTCTCTGTCCCCAGTCACTTTTTGTAAAGTTTGCGCAAAACTCATCGATAATGATAAGAGTGAAGGCCCGCCCATGTTAACCGAAGCATTGACTCATAGCGGTCCATTGCAGATGCAGCATAATAGTAAGCAGAAGGCGTGATGCTGATGCCAACGATGTTGGGGAAAATTCAACAAAAATGATCGCCGCCGAAGAAAGCCCA